>NC_047665.1:74849812-75149812 GCF_011762505.2 Arvicanthis niloticus | reverse complement strand
GTACAGATGTGCCTATGTATTTCCTGGATTAATAATGTTAGCTAATCTTTAAGTCTCTATTTTATTATCTTCAATTCAAGGCCCACAGTTATGGAAAGGTTTTCACTTAAATAATTACAATATGGGTCTTTCACCTAGAACCAGAGCCTTAACTGAGGAATTCTGTACATCAGGTTTGGTGTGGGGATGTGTATAGGGTATTTTCTTGTTAACTGTAGAAGGACACACTACAGGTACCAATGTTCTATAGGCTGAGTAATGAGAGCTAACTGTGAGCAGTTTGTTTTTCTTTCATTCCTTTCTTGTCTGTGGATGTGGTGTGACTAGATCCTGACTCTGATTTCCCCATTATGATGAACTATATTCTAGAACTGTAAGCCAAATACCCCCTTTCTTCCAGTATGTTGCTTTGTCAGGGTTTTTGATCACAGTAACATAAATGAAGCCATGGAAATAGTAAAATGACCCTTAAAAAGTTTTGTGATGAGTACCTGATGTTCAAGATAAAAAACAAAATGTACCAAGATATAAATAAGACAATGGCCAGTGAAAAATATAGAGAGCATTATGCAGACTTTCTAAAAAAGAATGAAGTTATCACAGAGTATGCCAATTGGATTTTCAAACTGCTGGTATTCATATATGGTCTTATGTAATCATTTGGTGTTTACCAAGCATAATGAGAGGTAAATGATCATCCTGTCCAAAATTTTCCAACATGCAAATGCACACAACTTTATAAAACTCATATTTATTCTCTTGTGCCTATATTTATAATTTCCTGATTTCAGGAAGCCACTTTTGCTTTTTCTGTGAATATCTCTGATTTTTCCTTCAACATGTCTAACCTAAGCTTTTGTCTTCCTCCTGTTCTAAGACAAGGCACTATACATGATTCGTGTATCTCAGCTTTAAAAAACTTTCTTTAGTAGGTTGAAAAAAGTAAGGAGCATATTTAAGACAGATTTTCAGTTTAAAGTCATTTTTCCTTCTCATTCTTATGACTGCAGACATTATGGCTTTTGAAGAAAAACTTGTATAAATGGAAAGAAAACCTGTATTTGAGATAAACACATTCAATGTCTTATTTTCAGAAAACTTCAACTAAAATGATGTCTAATTATTTATGTGTAACAAACTTGTAAGTATATATGACTGCATAATAAACTTTAAGTTTTGCATTAAGATTTATTCTTTTCTTCTAAAGTCATTAACTGCTTTTAGAATATATTAATATACAGTATAAATAGTATACAATAATTATTATGTGAAAAATAGTTATAAACTTGCATGTCACAAGAAATATTTTATTACCAATAAATGTATAATAATAATTCTCCATGTGTTCATGGCAGAATTCACAGATAAAGAAAAAATTAAGGTGCCATCTAACAAGGATGACATATTGGATATGAATTCTTTGAAATATACAGATTGAGAAAAATGAAGGTAACAACCCACCCTACACGAAAGAGCTGAGGGAAAACCAAAGCTACAGTACAGTTTGCAGATGATGAAAAACATAAAGAAATATCAAGGAATGAAGGGGAAGCAGCCTGTGTGGCTCTCCAAGGACGAGGAGAGCTAAGCCTTCCAAAAGATAAACCATGTGGTCCTGAATTTCTGCCCTGGGATGCATGATAAGACCATAGTTTCCAGAAGCCTGGAATTCAGCTAGAGACAGCCTTTGAAAATGACACCAAAGATTAATGTTAGCATTGCAGGAGTTCACGTTGATTCTCTGTATACTTCCCGTAGGTGAACTCAGATGCCAAATTGAAAGAGTGGTTATTACTATTAAGTGAGTTAGTTATTTTGGGGCACTGAAGGAATGAAATTTAATGACATGAACATATCAACCTACTAAAGAGCCTGGGAGAGAAACATGTACATCAGGCAATCACAGAAAAGAGGAGGGCTGAATATCAAAACATACAGAAATTCAAGAATCAAGGGAGTTGAGTGGTGAACAGTTCTAGGTCAGTAGCGCCCCCACTCCCCACCTTCATGGAACAGTAGAGTAACCGCCAAGCTCAGAGATGACCACCTTTGATTCCTAAGACATCTTAATGACAAAGGCCAATATACTAGTCACCAGAACTGAAGGCATTGGCAGTTCCCTCCTCGCTCGTTTTCTGGACTACTTAGGAAAGCTGACACATCTTTCTCCACTCGACTCCCAACCTGTGCCTTGGCCCTGACTCTCAGTTCCAGTTACCTGTCATTCTTGTCTCGATCATTGACGCCATTTTTTTCAAGTATGAGTCTGCTCTGAACCGTGGCAACAGCACCCCGGCTCGCAGCCTTGTGAATCTTTCCAAAAGCTTTGTAGCTTTTGAGCTTTTTGAAGGAGTGGAGGGCAATAGCATCCCAGCACTGCCCATCAGGGCCCAGGAAGGACTCCTTCTGGCTGGTGGAGGAGGCAGAAGAAGAATGCCTTCGATTCCAGTTGCCAAACAACTTCTTCATGGTGGAGCTCCCCCATCCACCCGAAGTCACCCTCCCCCTTGGTTGTTGGCCACCTTCAACCAACACACTGTTATGTATCAAAAGGAAGCCAAATGAGTTTTGTCACCACCACCACCACCACCACGACAAAGCACCCACAGGCAAGCTCAGTAGGATAGAGTCCAGGCAGCACAGGTACTCCTCTCAACTGAAGGCCATCCCACTGTTGCCAAGCAACGCATCAAAACACAGGCATGAGCACTCTGACCAATTGGAATGCCTGTATCAAACTACTATAATAGAAATTCTCAGCATGCTTGCTGTTTATGCTCATGGCCTGATCTGGGAAATTGGATTACTATCTCAGTCTAGCCTTGGATCTGAGAAACCACACATTTGCTGGGGACTGCTGAAGCCTGCTGGAGCCAGCACTGGTTTAGTCTCTGAGAGCAATTTCCTAAAAACCTGTCAGTCAAGCTTCCCTTTCTTGGACTTCCTTCCCAAGGCAAAAAAAAAAAAAAAAAAAAAAAAAAAAAAAAAAAAAAAAAAAAAAAAAGCCATTGTGCCTCCACTGTTGTCTATGGGGATTTAGCAGGAGCCATTAGGCAAGGAAGACGACTTTGGTGACTCCAAAAGCAGTGACATTATTTTGGGTTTTTGGTTTTGTTTGTTTGTTTACTTGGTTTGGTTTTGGGGTTTTTTGTTTTTGTTGTTTTTTGTTGTTGATTTGGAGAGGTATTTTTGGTTCTAATATGGGCTTTCAGTAACAGAGAGCTAGATGGGCTCACTTACTAGACCAGGCTGGCCCAGGAATGAAAGAAATCTGCCTGCCTCTGCCTCCCATATGCCAGGATTAACAATATGCACCACCACACCCAGCCATATTTGCAACTTTTTCTTAGCAGAAACAAGCACCACTTAGCCTGATAAGTGAGAAGCCATCCAGTCTTTTTTCTGCCCTTTGGAGCAGTCTGTCCTTCACTGTATCTACGCTGTTGGATGTGTCTGCTTGAGTTAGGAACATTTTCAACATTTGAATTACTTACTCCTTTACTTCTCATGAGCCCTGTAATTTCTTTATTCTCTGGGTAATAATGTCAGTGTGATATGGGACTGAAGATGAGCCTGGAAACAAGACAGGTAAGAATGGACTCTTCTGGAGTTTCTGCTTCCAATTTCCTGCCTCCAGCTCAAGCCTTGGCTTCCATTATAAACAGAAATGAACACTTTCCTTCTCAGACCTGGTTATTGTCACTGTTTTATTACAGCAATTTTGGGACACCCAACTATTAAGGTTGTAGTCTCCCAAGTATGGATAGCTTTCCTGAGCTACATGCAAAATAGAGGACTGTCTTTTCTTAGTGGGACTTCCTCTTCTCTGCCCGATTTGGGGAACCCGATCCCAACATTCTCTTCTTAAAGAATGTCACAAAGCCTTGTTGAGATTACAGGTTCAACTTCCTGTCTCCTAATAAGAACCTTACAGCAAACACTGGGGATTCCTGCAGTGCCTTTCCATGCAAATGAGGCATTCCTAGTATGTTAAGCTCCAGCCAATAATACATACTGAACCTGGAAAATGTAGCCCTTTGTCATCCCATATAAAACCGAGCTGCCTCACTGAAGCTCATCCTGGAAGTCAGACATTCTGTAACACTCATACTCTCTGACTATCCAAACACTGCTCACCTAACTTCAGCAACCCAGCACTCGAGGACTAGTAGCCAATGACCCACGAGGAAGGAAGACACACACAGCAATAGAGAGATGGACTGGGACAAGAAACTAGCTAAAAGCACTCTCGTTCTGATGTCCACAGGAGAGAAGCTTTCTCCCACATTTACACCTCTCACATTGGAGTTTCCCTTGGGAGTCTGTAAACATGTGCAAATTGGAAGAGCATCTTCAACATGTGGGTCAAATAAACATCTCACCAGGATCTCACTGGAAACTGCTCTCTTATTTATCTCCCCACTGTTTTTGTCACAATCTTCAATCTTAAGGGGTGACATTCTCCTTTGCCCAGTTACTAATAACCAATAAACAGTTCAGCTCAAAAGAAAGTCTTCATTAGTACTACTACTTGATCTACCTCTGCATTGTTCACAATTTAGAGTGTGAGTCAGTGCTGGACTTGCCATTGTAGTCTCTTTCACTGTCACACTATGTGCACCACTTGTAAAACAAAAGTACTAATGACCAGATAAAAGTCCTATACCAGGTGTTGATTCCATTTGGTCACTAGCTGACTTTGCTCTAACCTTAATGTTTTGTGATTAATGACCTTTGCTGCATATATTTTAAACTTTCCCAATTATCTGCACTCTTGTATGCATAATTGTTCTTTGTTGCTATGTTATGTCTTCATGTTAGGAAAATATGAAATTCTGTGAAGAAAGGCCCTTTACTTTTAAGAAACCAAAGCACCCTCTTTGCATAGCAGGAAACAAATTCCAATACAATCCTTTACCTTGAAAGAACAATACTCACATATACATAGAAAAACTTCAAGGTAGTTAAAACAATCCTGTACAATCAAAGAACTCCTGTAAGGATCATCATCCCTGATTTCAAGCTGTACTACAAATAAATACTAACAAAAACTGCATATTTGCATAAGAGCAGACAGGTTGGCCAATGAAACTGATTGAAGACACAGAAAATGACCCTCACATCTACTGACACTAGATTTTGACAAAGAAGCCAAAATGATACAATGGGGAAAAAACCAAAGTATCCTCAATAAATGCTGCAAGTCTAACTGGATGTCTTCATGTTACAAAATGCCCCACCCCTCAACTGGGGGCCATGCCTGTCTATTGGAGGTAATCTCTTCAGGTTTTAGTGTATTTCAGCTAATGTCATCCTGGAAGACTCTTGTAACCCTGGTGTCTGGGACTTGGTAGCAGGTCCCCTCATTTCCCATGCACCAGTGTTACATATTTCTATTCATTCTCCTGACACTCTGGACTTCTTTCCTCTTTCCTGTCTCTTCCTATATCTGGTCCTGCCCTCCCTTTTCCCTCCCAGTCCCCACTCCCAGGCAGGTCACTCCCTCTCTCTTCCTGCAATGATTATTTTGTTCCCCCTTCTAAATGGGAATGAAGCATCCAGACTTTGGCCTTCCTAATTCTAAGCTCTATCTGATCTGTGAGTTGTATTATGGATAATCAGAGCTTTAGGCTAATATCCTAAATCACTAATATCAGTGAGTATATACCATGTATGTCCTTCTGAGTCTCTGTTACCTCACTCAGGATGACATTTTCTAGTTCCTTCCATTTGCCTGCAAAATCTGTGATGTTGTCATTTTTAGTAGCTGGGTAGTATTCCATCCTGTAAATGTACCACAATTGATGGGGATTGTATTAAATCTGTAAATTGCTTTTGGCAAGATGGCCATTTTTACTATATTAATCCTACCAATCCATGAGCATGGGAGATCTTGCCATATTCTGAGGCTTCAATTCTGAGGTCTTCTTTATTTTTTTTCTTCAGGGACTTGAAGTTCTTGTCATTTGGATCTTTCACTTGCTTGATTAGAGTTACACCAAGATATTTTATATTATTTGTGACTATTATAAAGGGTGTTGTTTCCTTAATTTCTTTTTTAGCCTGTTTGTCCTTTGTATAGAGGAAGTCATCTGATTTGAGTTATTTTTATATCCAGCCATATTGCTGAAGTTGTTTATCACCTGTAGGGATTCTCTGATAGAATTTTGAGGGTTCATTCTGTATACTATCATGTCATCTGCAAATACTGATATCTGGACTTCTTCCTTTCTAATTTGTATCTTTTTGACCTCCTTTTGTTGTCTTATTTCTCTAGCTAGAATTTCAAGTATTGTATTGAATAGATAGGCCAAGAGTAAGCAGCTACATTTTGTCACTGATTTTAATGGGATTGCATCAGGTTACTCTTTGTTTAATTTGATGTTGGTTTGCTGTATATTGCTTTCATTATGTTTAGGTATGTGCCTTAAATTCCTAATCTTTCCAAGATGTTTAACATGAAGGGGTGTTGTACTTTGTCAAAGGTTTTTTTTTTTTTTTTCAGCATCTAATGAGATGATCATGGTTTTTTTTCTTTCAGTTTGTTTATATGGTGTATTGTGTTGATGAATATTGAACCACCCCTGCATTTCTGGAATGAAGCCTAATGGCTCCTGGTGGGTGTTGTTTTTGATGTGTTCTTGAATTCTGTTTACCAGTATTCTCTTTTCTTTTCTTTTCTCTTCTTTTTTAAATTTTCTTTTCTGTTCATTCTGTTATTTTGCTTTTGAGTATTTGTTTTTGTTCATAATGGAATTTGGCTTGAAATTCCCTTTTTTGTTGACTCTGTATGATTTAGGTATCAAGGTTGCTGTAGCCTCATAGAATGAGCTGGCAAGGTTCCTTCTGCTTGCATTTTGTGAGATAATTTGAGCAGATTGGAATTAGCTCTTCCTTGAAAGCCTGGTAAAGTTCTGAGCTAAAGCCACCTGACCCTGGGCTCTTTTTAGTTGATAAATAAGGGAGAGAGGACCAAGAGAGAGGAGTGAAATCAGTGGGGCTAGAGGTCACATCTCTGGAACCAAGTAGAGACCTGGGATTTGTAAAGCTCCAGAGAGTCTATGGGATTGACCCTAGCTGAGATGATTAGCATTGGGGAATATGGAATCTGAAGTGGCCTCTTTTGGTGGCCAGGCAGGACTTTAAGTGTAGGGGTAATGATACCAACCCATCCACAAAACCTTTGACCCAAATTTGTCCTGCCTACAAGATGTACAGAGATAAAGATGGAGCAGGGATTGAGAGACTGGCCAACCAATGAATGGCCCAACTTGAAACTCAAGCCCTCGGTAAGGTCCAATTATTAATTGGCTCTATTAATGATTCTCTGCTCTGCTTGCAGACAGGAGCCTGGTATAACTGTCCTCTGAGAGGCTTTACCCAGCAACTGATGGAAACAGATGCAGAGAGCCAGAGACAAACATTAGACAGAGAACAGGGAGTCTTGTGGAAGAGTTCGGGGGGAAAAAGAATAAGGAACCTGGAGGGCTCATGGACACTGCAAAAAGACCTACGAAGTCCACTAACCTGGGTCTTTGAGTGCTCAAAGAGTCTGAACAACTAATCAAACAGCATGCATGGGCTGGAACGTAGCCCCACCCCACACATATATGTATATATGTAGCATATGTCCAGCTTGGTCTTTATTTTGTTTCCCAATAAATGGGTTAGGGCTGTCACTGACTCTGTTACCTGCCGTTGAATCCCTTTCTCTGTGCTGAACTGCCTTGTCTGCTCTCAGTGGGAGATGGTGTACCTAGTCCTGCTGCAAGGTGATGTACCAGGGCAGGTTTGCCACCAAAAGGGCCTCTCCTTTCTCTCATAAAAAAGGAAAGATGGCTTTTCCGGTCTGAGGCCTGGGCCGGACCTCTGCTCGGCCAGCTTGTGAGTACAACCCGGATTCAGCCAGACACATTCTGGGGGATCCATAGAACCCATAGCCAGCGCTAGCACTCCCCTGCCACCTCGTGCCCCTCTTCCGGTCTGAGGCCTGTTGGTGAGTGCACCTCGGTTACTGCTGCCAGACACATTCTGGGGGCTCCACAGATCCCACAACCAACTTTAGATAGGAAAACCCACATAATACCCTGAACTCATAGCTGGGTGCCCTGACTGCTCAGAATCCAGCAGATACCCCCCCCTGCTGGCTAGCACCCCCCTTCTGCCCATCTCCCGGGGTCTGAGGCCTAGACCAGACCTCTGCCAGGTCTGCAGTTGTGTGGACCCTGGATTCTGCCTGAGACATACTGGAAGGTCTACTCAACCCAGAGCCACAGAGGAACAACTGAACTCAGAGTGTCAAACAACATATCCTGAGATATCCAAGAGGAGACACAGCACCCAGAACAGCAGACAACTAGCTGGACTGCTACCTTGGAGGCACCATATCCTGAGGCATCCTAGAGATACCATCGTAATCAGTGCAGCTGGAAAAAAATCATAGAAACATCTGGACCCCTAGAAGACCAAACACAAGCGAGACAACTGGAAAGGCAGGCTACAATCAGAGACAGAAGCACAGGTAGCACTAGATTTAACCAGATGGCAAAAGGCAGGCACAAGAACGTAAGCAACAGAAACCAAAGTTACATGGCATCATCAGAACCCAGTTCCCCCATCATAGCAAGCCCTGAACACCCCATCACACCAGAAAAGCAGGATTCAGAATTAAAATCACTTCTCATGATGATGATAGAGGACTTTAAGAAAGACATAAATAACACTCTCAAAGAACAGATAGAAACCCTTAAAGAGGAAACACAAAAATCCCTTAAGGAACTGCAAGAAAATGCAACCAAACGGGAGGAGGAATTAAACAAAACCATGCAGGATCTAAAAATGGAAGTAGAAACAATAAAGAAATCACAAAGGGACAATACCCTGGAGATAGAAAACTTAAAAAAATGATCAGGAGTCATAGACACAAGTATTACCAACAGAATACAGGAGATGGAAGAGAGAATCTCATGTGCAGAAGATACCATGGAAAACATTGACACAACTGTCAAAGAAAATGCAAAATACAAAAAGCTACTAACCCAAAATATACAAGAAATCCAAGACACAATGAGAAGGCCAAACCTAAGGATAATAGGAATAGATGAGGGGAAAGACTCCCAACTTAAAGGACCAGTAAATATCCTCAACAAAATTATAGAGGAAAACTTCCCTAACCTAAAGAAAGAGCTGTCCATAAATATACAAGAAGCCTACAGAACTCCAAATAGTTTAGACCAGAAAAGAAATACTTCCCGCCATATAATAGTCAAAACATCAAATGTACAAAACAAAGAAAAAATACTAAAAGCAGTAAGGGAAAAAGGCAAAGTAACATATAAAGGCAGACCTATAAGAATTACAACAGACTTCTCACCAGAGACCATAAAAGCCAGAAGATCCTGGACTGATATCATACAGACCCTAAAAGAACATAAATGTCAGCCCAGACTACTATACCCAGCAAAACTGTCAATCATTATTGATGGAGAAACCAAAATATTCCATGACAAATCCAAATTTACACAGTATCTCAACACAAACCCAGCACTTCAAAGGATAATTGGTGGAAAACTCCATCACAAGGAGGGAAACTACAACCTAGAAAAAGCAGGAAAGTAATCTTCTAAAAACCGTAAAAGAAGGTAGCTACACAAACATATCTCCACTGCCAATAACAAAAATAACAGGAAACAATACTCATTTTTCCTTAATATCTCTTAATATCAATGGACTCAATTCTCCAGTAAAAAGACATAGACTATCAGACTGGATACGTAAACAGGACCCAACATTTTGCTGCATTCAGGAAACGCACCTCTGTGGAAAGGACAGATACTACCTCAGAGTAAAAGGTTGGAAAACAATCTTCCAAGCAAATGGTCCCAAGAAACAAGCTGGAGTACCAATTCTAATATCAAATAAAATCAGTTTTCAACCAGAAGTAATCAAAAAAGATAAAGAAGGACACTTCATATTCATCAAAGGAAAAATGTACCAAGAGGAACTCGCAATTCTCAACATCTATGCCCCAAATGTAAGGGCACCCACATATATAAAAGACACTTTACTAAAGCTTAAAGCATACATTGCACCCTACACAATAATAGTGGGAGATTTCAACACCCCACTCTCAGCTATGGACAGATCATGGAAACAGAAACTAAATCGAGACACAATGAAACTAACAGAAGTTATGAACCAATTGGACCTAACTGACATCTATAGAACATTTCATCCTAAAAAAAAAAAAAAGAATATACCTTCTTCTCAGCACCTCATGGTACCTTCTCCAAAATAGACCATATAATTGGTCACAAAACAGGCCTCAACAGGTACAAAAAGATTGAAATAATCCCTAGTACCCTATCAGACCACCATGGGTTAAGACTTGTCTTTGACATAGACAAAAACAACAGAAAGCCCACATACACTTGGCAACTGAACAATGCTCTACTCAATGATGATTTGGTCAAGGAAGAAATTAAGAAAGAAATTAAAGACTTTTAAGATTTAAATGAAAATGAGGACACATTATATCAAAACATGTGGGACTCATTGAAAGCAGTACTAAGAGGAAAAATCATAGCTCTAAGTGCTCACAAAAAGAAAGTGGAAAGAGCATACATTAACAACTTGACAGCAAACCTGAAAGCATTAGAACAAAAAGAAGCTAGTATACCCAAGAGGAGTAGACGGCAGGAAATAATCAAACTCAGGGCTGAAATCAACCAAGTCGAAACAAAAAG
Organism: Arvicanthis niloticus; assembly: GCF_011762505.2. Lineage (NCBI taxonomy): Eukaryota > Metazoa > Chordata > Mammalia > Rodentia > Muridae > Arvicanthis > Arvicanthis niloticus. The sequence continues at coordinate 75,139,067 of NC_047665.1, read as the reverse complement.
AACTATACAAAATATCAACAAAACCAGGAGGTGGTTCTTTGAGAAAATCAACAAGATAGACAAACCCTTAGCCAGACTAACCAAAGGGCGCAGAGACAGCATTCAAATTAATAAAATCAGAACTGAAAAGGGAGACATGACAACAGAAACAGAGGAAATTAAAAAAATTATCAGATCCTACTACAAAGGTCTATACTCAACAAAATTGGAAAATCTGGAGGAAATGGACAATTTTCTAGATAGATACCAGGTACCAAAGTTAAACGAGGAGCAGATAAACCACCTAAACAGTCCCATAACGTCTAAAGAAATAGACACAGTCATTAAAAATCTTCCCACCAAAAAATGTCCGGGGCCAGATGGTTTCAGTGCAGAATTCTTTCAGACCTTCAAGGAAGACCTAATACCAATCCTCTTCAAGTTATTCCATCGAATAGAAACAGAAGGAACACTACCCAATTCATTCTATGAAGCTACCATTACACTCATACCTAAACCACAGAAAGACCCAACAAAAAAAGAGAATTACAGACCAATCTCTCTTATGAATATTGATGCAAAAATACTCAATAAAATTCTCGCAAACTGAATCCAACAACACATCAAAACAGTTATCCATCAAGATCAAGTAGGCTTTATCCCAGGAATGCAGGGATGGTTCAATATTCAGAAATCCATCAATGTAATCCACTACATAAATAAACTCAAAGAGAAAAACCACATGGTCATCTCACTAGATGCTGAGAAAGCATTTGACAAAATTCAACATCCCTTCATGTTAAAAGTCTTGGAAAGATCAGGAATACAAGGCCCATATCTAAACATAGTAAAAGCAATATACAGCAAGCCAGTAGCCAACATCAAACTAAATGGAGAGAAACTTGAAGCAATCCCACTAAGATCAGGGACTAGGCAAGGCTGCCCACTCTCACCTTACCTATTCAATATAGTACTGGAAGTCTTAGCCAGAGCAATTAGACAACAAAAGGAAGTCAAAGGGATACAGATAGGAAAGGAAGAAGTCAAAATTTCACTATTCGCAGATGATATGATAGTATACTTAAGTGAACCTAAAACTTCCACCAGAGAACTCCTAAACCTGATAAACAACTTTAGCAATGTGGCTGGATATAAAATCAACTCAAACAAATCAGTAGCCTTCCTCTATTCAAAGGATAAACAGGCAGAGAAAGAAATTAGGGAAATGACACCCTTCACAATAGCCACAAATAAAATAAATTATCTTGGAGTGAATCTAACAAAGCAAGTGAAAGATCTGTATGACAAGAACTTCAAGTCTCTGAAGAAAGAAACTGAAGATCTCAGAAGATGGAAAAATCTCCCATGCTCCTGGATTGGCAGGATTAACTTAGTAAAAATGGCTATCCTGCCAAAAGCAATCTACAAATTCAATGCAATACCCATCAAAATTCCAAGTCAATTCTTCATAGAGATAGAAAGAGCAATTTACAAATTCATTTGGAATAACAAAAAACCTAGGATAGCAAGAACTATTCTCAACAATAAAAGAACCTCTGGGGGAATCACCATTCCGGACCTCAAACTGTACTACAGAGCAGTAGTGATAAAAACTGCATGGTATTGGTACAGAGACAGACAGGATGATCAATGGAATAGAATTGAAGACCCAGAAATGAACCCGCACACCTATGGTCACTTGATCTTTGACAAGGGAGCTAAATCCATCCAGTGGAAAAAGGACAGCATTTTCAACAAGTGGTGCTGGCTCAACTGGAGGTCAACATGTAGAAGAATGCAAATTAATCCATTCTTATCCCCCTGCACAAAGCTCAACTCCAAGTGGATAAAGGACCTTCACATAAAGCCAGATACACTGAAACTATTAGAAGAGAATTTGGGGAAGACCCTCGAATACCTAGGCACAGGGGAAAAGTTCCTGAACAGAACACCAATGGCTTATGCTCTAAGATCAAGAATCGACAAATGGGACCTCATCAAATTGCAAAGCTTCTGTAAGGCAAAGGACACTGTCAACATGACAAAACGGCAACCAACAGATTGGGAAAAGATCATTACCAATCCTACATCTGATAGGGGGCTAATATCGAATATTTACAAAGAACTCAAGAAATTAGACACCAAACAACAAAATAACCCCATTAAAAAATGGGGTACAGAGCTAAACAAAGAATTCTCAACTGAGGAAACCTGAATGGCCGAGAAGCACCTTAAGAAATGTTCAACATCCTTAGTCATCAGGGAAATGCAAATCAAAACAACACTGAGATACCACCTCACACCAGTCAGAATGGCTAAGACCAAAAACTCAGGTGATAGTAGATGCTGGCGAGGATGTGAAGAAAGAGGAACACTCCTCCATTGTTGGTGGGGTTGCAAGCTGGTACAACCACTCTGGAAGTCAGTCTGGAGGTTCCTCAGAAAATTGGATATAGCACTACCTGAGGACCCATCTATACCACTCCTGGGCATATACCCAGAAAATGCCCCAACAAATAACAAAGACATATGCTCCACTATGTTCATAGCAGCCTTATTTATAATAGCCAGAAGCTGGAAAGAACCCAGATGCCCTTCAACAGAGGAATGGATACAAAAAATGTGGTACATTTACACAATGGAATATTACTCAGCTATTAAAAACAATGAATTTGGGAAATTCTTAGGTAAATGGATGGAACTAGAAAATATCATCCTGAGTGAGGTAACCGAATCACAAAAGAACACACATGGTATTTACTCACTGATAAGCGGAGATTAGCCCAAAAAGCTGAAACAACAAAGATTCAACTACCAGACGACATGAAGCTCATGAAGAAAGAACAAGTAAGGATGCCTAGGTCTTTCTTAGAAGGAGTAACTAAATACCCAAGGGAGCAAATATGGAGACAAAGTGTGGGACAGAATCTGAAGGGGGGATTGTAGGGAGACCATTCCATCTGGGTATTCATTCCATGGGCAGTCACCAAAAATAGACGCTGATAGGGATGTCAGGATGGGAAAGCTGACAGCAGCCAGATAAGGCTATCTCCTTAGAGGTCCCCCAGAGTCGGACATACCCAGAGACAGATACCCACAGCTATCCATTAATCTGATCAAAGGTTCCCAATGGAGGAGTTAGAGAGTAAATAGAAGGAACCTTAAAGGCTGGTGGCCCCGTGAGGAGAGCAACAATACCAACCAGCCAGAGCTCCCCAGGGTCTAAACCACCAGCCTAGGAGCACATATGGAGAGACACATGACTCCAGCTGTATATGTAGGGGAGGATGGCCTTGTTGGGCATAGGTGGGAGACAAGATCATTTTTACCCTGAAGGCTGAGCACAGGGGGGGGGGGGGAATCTGAGGGTGGGGAGGGGGGCTGGGAGTAGGTGGGTAAACACCTTCATAGAGGCAGGAGGAGGGGGGATGGGATAAGGGGTTCCTGGGTGGTGGGGGAAATATGGTAAGGGGATAAAATTTGAAATGTAAATATTATATCCAATAAAAGAGGGGAAAAAATAGAAAAGCTGTTAGAACCAACATTCTTAATAAAATGTCAGCCCTCTTTAAAAAAAAAACTATCTTGAAACTAAAAGTTGTTTTGAGAATTGTATATTACAGAATGATCAGCCTTGGTGTATCTACTCAACAAGCAAGCTGGGCAGACCTGCTCAAACCTCTGAGGTTCGGGAATTCCATCTGGAGGCAGCGAAGACACAGCATCAGAGGATTGTCAACTTGCTCTCCCCGCCCCCCCCCCCCCCCCGCCCCCAGTCCTCTTCTAATGTCTCAACGCCCATAATCAGCTTGAAGAAGCTAATGATGAGTCAGCGCCCCTATTCCCTGGGCTTGGAGACTAAGGTGGTAAATGTTGGGCTGTCTCTCTAGGGAAAAGTAGTGGTTTTGTCGGAATAGAGAGGATTAGCTAGGGTTTATTGCATAGCCATAACCTATTAGTAGAAATCTGTATAATTAATATCAAGATGAAGATATAAATTCTTAAATGGCACCAACTTTGTTTACAAATTTTAAGATTTTCATTGGCATGAGCTTCTTAGTGATATAAGAGTTAGATGAATATTGTTACTCCCATAGGCATTGTACCAGTATAACACATTTAGGAACACAAAGCTTAGACCCAGTCCTTCTTTAACTGTTTTAACTGATTTGAGATGGTCAGCCTGTGAGTTAAGGGACTATAGCAAATTCATGGCTTGGAGTTTATTATAAGGGTGTTCTCTTGAAAGACCCCAGCTTAGCAGAGTTGTTTTGTTCAGTAGAGTTGTTTTGTTCAGTAGAGTGTTTTGTTCAGCAGAGTTATTTTGCTCAGCAGAGTTGTTTTGCAAGGCTGGAAAAATACTGGGCCCCGAGCAGGTCATAGATAGTGCCAAAGCAGTGCACCTGGCCCCAGGCGGGGGACAGAAAGTACCCAGAAAAACACCAGGTGATCCAAAGAACAATAGAGACTGCCCCAGCACCTCTTCCTGGAACAGGGTGTTGACCCTAGGTTGAATCTGGCCTTATTTGAATTGTCCAATTAGAGCCCTGTAACCATGCTTCTCGCTTCTGTAAACCTAGCTTCCTGCTCTGAACCTCTATAAAAACCCCAATCCCTGGACCACCGCAAGGCAGTCCTCCTCCGTCCGGTACCCGTTTGGAAAAATAAAGCCTCTTGCTGTTGCATCCGAATATCTGGTCTCGGTGTCTTTGGTGACGGGGGTGGGGGGGTGGGGGTGGGGTGGGGGGGTCTCTCAGAGCGAAAGACCTGAGACCTGGGTCTTTCACTCTAAGTTTTATTTAGAAATAGCTGAGTGGAGTTAACAGGCAACAGTCCAGATTACCTTACATGGATAGCTGGTTTTCAAAACATCAGAAATCCTTAGAATTGACATGACAAACATTTCTGTATTAATGTTCATTTTCATTAGAGACCTGTCTGCTCCGGACAGCTTCCTATATTGAATTCTAAGAAGAAATTGAGCATCCTTGGAGTTACTCCAGTTGTGGTGAGACAGCCACTAGGCAAGAATTGCCACTTTCCTTCTACAGACAAATTACTGTCCAGAAAAGGACACACTTGCAGAATAGTCGACTGATTATATCTGCCTAGACAGAGTAATCAGCCCTTAATAATTCTGCAGCACTAAGGTCTGTCAGATGATCCTGGGCCAGAAGGCAGAAGAACAGATGCTCCAACGTTTTGAAGTAGAGCGAGTGTCCAGGTGTTCAGAGGTCTCTATAAATTGGCTAAGTTTTAGAAACTATGATTTGTGCTTCCCACAATTATAGTTAACTCAGTCATTCTGGATTTCTGATGGGGTTGAAAACATATAGCTATTGACCTTAAGAGAAAAGACTTGAGTGGATGGTCGTCAGCTGACATTCATCCTAAAGCCAGGTTCAGAACTACATTTTTAGTTAGAATAGATGACAGAGGAGCTGGTTAGTCAACAAAAGGATGGACTGGGTATTAGGACTATCCTGTACCTCACTGGTACAAATTGGCATAATTATGTTCTAATTGTATTTTGAGAGAAAAGTTTCATTTTAACAGGAAGGGTGATGTGTAGGAGGAGCTAAGGTAGGAGGAGTACTGAGAGGAAGAAAAGGAGTAAGAAGAGGAGAAGAAGAAAGAGAGGAGAAGCTAGGTGAAGAAAGAGAGAAAGAGGGGGGAGACAGGGAGGCAGAGGTTCAAGTATCTCCACCAGTCAAAGATAGTTGTTATATCTAGGTTGGTCAGTGGGTTACACCTCTGATTGAACAATTCCAAACTTATAAAGCCTATGATTAACATTATTTTTAAAAAATGTATAAATGCAAAAAGGAAAAGGGGGCATGGGATAGGGGTTTCCTAAGGGGGGTGGGGGGAAATGGGGAAAGGGGATGCCATCTGAAGTGTAAATAAAATATCTAATAAAAAAAAGAAAAAAGAAAAAAAAAAGGAAAGATGAATTGGGGGAGGGGGAGTTTTTTTGGGTGGTGGACTAGAAGGAGAATAGGTAGGGAACCTGTGATCAGGATGTATACTGAATGAACAAATTGGTTGGAAAAAATAAATTCTAATTAAAACAGAAAATGAAAGAAAAAAGGAAGGAAGGAAGGAAGGAAGGAAGAAGAAAGAGAATATCCTAACAAAATAAATATTGCATAATTTTCCTTTTTATTTATTTTTATTGAGTATTTTATTTATTAACATTTCAAATGTTATCCCTTTTCCAGGTTTCCCCTCCTTAAAACCCCTATCCGAAAGCCTCTCCACACTGCTTCTATGAGGGTGCTCCCTGACTCACCCTCACACCCTTTCCCCTCACTGCCTTAGCATTCCTCTAGCCTGGGGCATGGAGACTACACAGGACCAAGGACCTCTCCTCCCATTGATGCCAGATAAGGCAATCCTCTCCTTCATATGCAGCTGGAGCCATGGGTCCCTTTGGTTGGTGGTTTTGTTCTTGGGAGATGTTGGGGGGGGGGAGGGGTTGGTTGATATTGTTGTTCTTGCTATAGGGTTGCAAACCCCTTCAGCTCCTTCAGTCCTTCTCCTAATTCCTCCATTGGGGTCCCTGTGCTCACTCTGATGGTTACCTACAAGCAGCTACATCTGTATTTGTCAGGCTCTGGCAGAGAATCTCAGGAGACAGCTATTTCAGGTTCCTGCCACCAATTACTTCTTGGCATAAGCAATAGTATCTGGGTTTGGTGTCTGCATATGGGATGAATCCCCAGGTGGGGCAATCTCTGGATGGCCTTTCATTCAGTCTCTGCTCCACTCTTTGTTCCTGTATTTCTTTTAGACAGGAGCCATTTTTGCATGAACATTTTTAAGAAGGGTGAATGGCCCCATCCCTCAACCAGAGACTGTGCCTAACCTCTGGATATGGTCTCTACAAGTTATCTCCCCCTTTGTTGGGTATTTCAGCTAATGTCATCCTTGTTGTGTCCTAGGAGCCTCTTGCTTTCCTGGAATCTTGGACTTTCTGGTAGCTGCCCCCAGTTCCCCATCCCCCACAGCTACACATCTCTGTTCAATTTCCTGACCCTCTGTACATCTCCCCTGTCTCCTCCCACAACTGGTCCTGCCCCTCTTTTTCCCTTCTCCTTCTCTCTCCCTCTCAACTCCCTCCCTCCTACCTCCTGTGATGATTTTCTTTCCCCTTCTAAGTAAAACTAAAGCATCCACATTTTGGGTTTCCTTCTTCTTGAGCTTCACATAATCTATAAGTTGTATCATGGGTATTCTGAGCTTTTTGCCTAATATCCACTTATCAGTGAGTACATACCATGTATGTCCTATTGTGACTGGGTTACCTCACCCAGGATGATATTTTCTAGTTCTAGTCACCCTATTATGAGATCACCTCACTTCTTGTCTTACATGTGCGTGTTTTAGGGAGCTCCTCCAAAGGATGTTTATGTACAGCTTTTTTGAAAGGTCTTTTTTTTTCACTGTAAATTTCTATTTTAAAAGGACATTTTCTCCAAGCCATGAATTTGCTATAGGCCCTTAACTCACAGGCTAACCATCTCAAATTAGTTAAGAAAGTTAAAGAAGGACTGGGTCTAAGCCTTGTATTCCAGAAGGCTGAAGATCAGATGCTCCAATGTTTTGTAGTATAGGGACTGTCCAGGTGTTCAGCGGTATTTATAAATTGGCTAAGTTTTAGAAGCTATGCTTTGTGCTTCCCATAATTTCAGTTAACTCAGTCATTCTGGATTTCTGACGAGGTTGAAAACTTGTAGTCTCATAGCCAATTCTGGCTATTTACTTTGAGAGAAAAGATTTGAGTAGATGTTTTTCAGCTGAGATGTTTTCAGCCAAGAAAAAAGCCAGGTTTAGAACTAAGTGTTTTAGTTAGGAGAGATGACAGAGGTTCTGGTTAGTCAACAAAATGATGGACTGGGTATTAGGACTATCTTGTACTTCACTGGTACAATTAGGAATAATTATGCTCTAATTGTATTTTGAGAGAAAAGTTATTTTAATAGGAAGGGTGATATAAAAAAAGTTATTTTAATAGGAAGTTATATAAAAGTTATTTTAATAGGAAGGAGGAGCTAATGGGGGGAGGAGTACCGAGAGGAAGAGATGGAGTAAGGAGAGGAGAAGATGAAGGAGAGAAGAAACTAGGTGATGAGAGAGAGAAAGAGGGGGGGCATGGAGGCAGATGTTCATGTGTCTCCACCAGTCAAAGATAGTTGATATATCTAGGTTGGGTATTGTGTTACACTTCTGATTGAGCATTACCAAACTTATAAAGCCTTTGATTAACATTTTTAAAAATTGTATAAAAACAAAAAGGAAAAGGGGGCATGGGATAGGGGTTTTCTAGGGAGGGGAAATGAGGAAAGGGGATGGCATCTGAAATGTAAATAAAATATAAAATAAAAATAAAAATAAAAAAAATAATAAATTACTTTAGTAAATGTAGTAAAAAAGAAAAGAAAAAAGTCTATTGTAGAAATTATTTGAATCCCCATCCTTGGTTTCTACTCCACCTTTGGTTATTGAGTTAACAGATTAAAAAAAAAACTACATTCCTTATAATAAGCTTTAAGCAATGTAAGAGCTGAGCAGTTGCCTATCTCCCATGTTGTTAGAATCTATTTTCCTATTGATAACCCTGAGTTATTATTTATTGTTTATTATGTTTCATATGGGCTGATCTAAAGTCCAATTGCCTAGGCCACCAGGCCATATTTTTAATGGCTCAGCTAACTCATGGCAGCTTCTCCTTTTCTATCCTGCATGTTCTTCTGCTCCAATTGCTCAAACCCCAAGACTGGGGAAACCTAACTCCACCTATGCCACTTCTGCCCAGCTATTGGCTGTTGGCATCTTGATTCATCAATCAGAAATAAATTAGAGCAGGGTCTTGGGGGTTACAGCTAGACTCCAGGACTTGAGGGCCCACACTTAACATTACAATAAACAGTAAAAGACAAACAATTAATTCCCCCATTTAGTTTGATGAAGGCTCTTTTCTCTCAGATATACATTGAATACAATTATAACAATTACGTATAATATAACAATATATACTATGAGGTATGATACATATTTATAACATTCAGTCTATCATGTAGCAATTTAGATAAAGTATTTTATCATCTATTTTAATCAGTTACAATTTTGTATTTAAATTGTGTTTGATTTTAATTTGTATTACCATCTGAAAATCATCTTTTTAAATCTACAACATCTTCTTTAATGTTGAACAATCCAAGTTCAATTATGAGACTATAATTAGTCTTTAATATCATCAGAGATTTAAAAAGGAAACCTGTATCAATGTATCTTTGAGTATGTAAGGAAGTAGCTTCCAAAATTTAAACAGTTGGCAGAGACAGCTGACTGTCTGGAGACTGCCTAATATTTCTTATAATGTTGGAGCATCTATATTTAGCCTTTTGGCCCAGAACATCTGACAGACCTTATGATAAGTAGTAATTTTGAAGCACTCTCTTACTCTATCTTGGCAGAGATTAGCAGTTCACTATCTTGCATTTGTTCGTTGTTTTGGGATGGCATTTTGTCTGTAGATAAAATTAGGGCATTTTTTACCCCAGTGGCTACCTTGACACAAATCAAATAACTCTGTATAAAGGCATTTGATGTTCAAAGCCTTTGTGGAATGAAGGTACTATCAGGAATATATTTCTCTTGTAATTAAAAGGTCTTTTCATAATGAAATGATTTATTTTGTGGATCTCTGACACTTTTGAAGAACATATATATACATATATTTATGTCTGTGTGTGTGTATTTGCTAAACATTGATTATATTTAGTTAGTTTTTACTTGAATAATCTGAAAACACTTTTTGTAATTAACTAAATTAGAATCTAACATGACTATTAGTATGACTATTTGACTATTAACTTGTATTATTTAATTATTTTAAACAATTTGTAATTACAACTATTGAAAGAACTGGCTCTAAGCCTTGTATATTTAAATAAGTTGTAAAGGCACAATGCCTAAGAATAACAAAATTAATTTTAACTTTTTTGTCAATTATAAAGTTTTATACCATTAAAACATTAAACCTGTATCAACATATAAATTTTGTATCAATGTAAGAAAATGTTACTTTCATTTTGTGTCAAAATGTAAAGATTTTATCAATGTGAGATTATAGCTATGAAATATTTTGTGTAAGAGTAAATTTAATAATTAATCCCTATTTTTCTAATTTTTATAATATTTCTATATATCCTTTTCTCTTCTCAATCCCCTTACATTCACCTAAAAAAGAAGGGAGTCCTTCTTATTTCTGTCTGTGCCCCAGAGCTGACCATGTGCCACAGCTCTCCATACCCAAATTCTGCTGGAATAGAGCTGGTCTCCCAGGAGTGCACACACACCTGTGAGCACAGGTAAGACAACCACTGATGCTCTGAGGGAACCACCCAGAGCCCTCAGGACAAAGGAACTGAGGAGCAACCTGGGACAGAATTTTCCAGTTTCCATCTATGCCCAGAGCTGACCCTGTGCCACATCTTTCCATACCCAAATTTCTTACAGACATAAGTGGTCTCCAAGAAGTGCTGACACACAGGTTTGCAGGAGAAACAAGCACAGTCAGAAACATCAAGACCAGCTAACACCAGAGATAACCAGATGGTGACAGGCAAGGACAAGAACATAAGCAACAGAAACCAAGGTGACTTGGCATCATCATAACCCAGTTCTCCCACCACAGCAAACCCTGTATAGTACAAAACACTGGAAAAGCAACACTCTGATTTAAAAATCACATCTCCTGATGATGATGATGGAGGACTTTAAGGACATAAATAACTCCCTTAAAGAAATACTGGAGAACACAGGTAAACAGGTAGAAGCCCTTAAAGAAGAAACACAAAAATCCCTTAAAGAAATACAGAAAAACACAACCAAAAAGGTGAAGGAATTGAACAAAACCATCCAGGATCTAAAAAACGGAAATACAAAAAAATAAGAAATCACAAAAGGAGACAACCCTGGAGATAGAAAACCTATTAAAAAGATCAGGAGTCATAGGTGTAAGCATCACCAAAAGAATACACGACATAGAAGACAGAATCTCAGGTACAGAAGAAAACATAGAAGATATTGACACAACAGTCAAAGTAAATGCAAAATGCAAAAATGTCCTAACACAAAACATGCAGAAAATCTAGGATAGAATGAGAAGGCCAAACCTATAGATAATAGACGTAGAAGAGAGCAAAGATTTCCAACTTAAAGGGCCAGTAAATATCTTCAAAAATTATAGAAAAAAAGGTTCCATTTCCCTAACATAAAGAAAAAATGCCTATGAACATACAAAAACCCTATAGGACTCAAAATAAATTGGACCAGAAAATAAATTCCTCCCACCACATAATAGTCAAAATACCAGTTGGACAGAAAAAGAAAGAATATTAAAAGCAATAAGAGAAAAAGGTCAACTAACATATAAAGGCAGACCTATCACAATTACACCAGACCCTTCAACAGACACTATGAAAGCTAGAAGGTCTTGGGCAGATGTCATCAATCCCTAAGGGAACACAAATGCCAACCCAGGCTACTATATCCAGTAAAACTTTCAACAACCATAGATGGAGAAACCAAGATATTCAGTGACAAAACCAAATTTACACAATATTTTTGCACAAATCCAGACCTACAAAGGATAATAGATGGAAAATTTCAACACAAGGAGGGAAACTACACCCTAGGAAAAGACAAGAAAGTAAGGCTCTTTCAACAAACCCAAAAGAAGATAGCCACACAAACAGAATTCCAACTTTAACAACAAAGATACCACAGGTAGGGAGAGAGTGGTAAGCCTTGTCTAGTCTCTAATTTTAGTATGATTGCTTCACATTTCTCTCCATTTAGTTTGATGTTGGCTACTGGTTTGCTGTATATTACTTTTACTATGTCTAGGTATGGGCCTTGAACTCCTGATCTTCCCAAGACTTTAACCATGAATTGATGTTTAATTTTGTCAAATGCTTTCTCAGCATCTAATGAGATGATCATGAAACTGGAAATCTTTAAAAAATCTGTGGGTGGTCCAGCTCTCTAGCTATCTGGGTTGCCTGCCATGTTCCCACAATAGAATCGGCCAGAGGTCAAGAGCACCCCACAAGACATTATCATGGTGGCTGGATCAGCTCTATTGAGACCAAGCCCAGAAGCATGGATCTTGCACGAACCCTGTCACCCTCATGGTTCTTTGCTAAGCCCCAGCAATACCCACCATGCTCCAGGTTCCTGGTAGAATGAAGATTCTTAACGATTAAAGATTATGGATTGGATTCAGCCTGCTCAAAAAGATAAAATTTATTACTGGAAATATAAGTGCAGCCAACTACCTATATAGGTAGAATGGTAATAGTCTTTTAGAGGAGAATCTACTATTGCCATTTTTTCTAAAGCTTTATACCCTAATTGTATTATAAATAATTGTCCTTTTACCTGCTGATTAGTGCAACTATCACCCCTCATTAAAGAAGCATATTTGCACAACATGGTAACTATGTAGCAGTTATATCCTCAACTGGTGAAAATACGAAGAATAAGTGAGTGTCAGATGCACATTCTCAATTGATATATCTACAGTGGAACATCTACACCTTGGGTTTCATGGAAACTTGCAGAAAGGAGAAGCACGATGGTTGTAAGAGCCATATAACCAAGATGTGTGCTGCTACATTATTTTTTTAAGACAACACAGGGAAGCTACACCATGAAAGCTCAATAGTACAGTTGCCAAAACAAGACCTGCTAAATGCCAGCATCTCTTGAAACCTCACTAGACCTCTTCCCTAAATGAAAGACTAAAGTTTATCAGGGGCTGCTAAAAGAGGAAAAATCAGTTTTCTCTAAAACAAGCTCTCTTCTAAGTTATTCAATATAAAGTTCTCAGTTTTATACAAATGAGCATACAAGCAACTCTAAATGCAATTGGTATAAACTATGGGTTGGGGAAGGGGTAAATAGTAATAAAGAAGGAAATGTTGGAATCTGAGTGAATGTGGAGGACAGCAGGGGCATGGGTGGCTTGGGGGCAGGAGATAGCATTAAATGATGCTACTACAGTAGTCTTGTATAAAATTTTCATAAAAAATTTAATAAAGGCTCCAAAGTAGTAATGGCTTTCCAGAAGTGAGTGGAGTGGCAGAGGAAACAGGTCCAATGTAACCCTAGTGCTCAGAGACAATGACACCGTGATCTGGTAGTGTAGGAAAGAACCAAAGTGGACAACAAGACCAGCAGGACTGCACATGTACACTGAAGCTCAGAAGGCTTGGTGGCAGCACCTGCTGAGATGCCAAGTGTAAATTCCCTTCCTGGGGTATTATCCTTCAACAGGATGTTTTGTTCTTAGAAAAACTGCAGAATGTTACTTTGCAGACAGCAGCACACAGAAAGTCTCAGCCAAGGCATAGCAGCCCTTTGGGGTCCTACAAGTCCCCTGTTTTTATTCTATAGGTGAATAGCGTCTGTCTTAGGTCACCTTCCATCAATACCAATTATCCATCAGTGGGAATCCCTGCCTGCCTCAGGGCCCCTGTCTTCGGTAGGTAAGGACTGCAAGGGAGTTGCCCGTCATTAACTAACTATTCTCTGTAAAGGCTGAGACAAACCTGGGCAGTAGGTTTCTCTTGTGCCAGTGACACAAGCACCTGCTTAGTAATTGCCTGGGACTGTGTCTGCTGTCTGCAAAAGCAGCAAAGAAATATCAATCCTGCTTCAGCTTTTTCAGTAGTCCTGTTAGTGGAAACTATGACTGGCCAGGTCAAGCTGCTTATCCCCATTGACATCAGAACTGGGGGGCAGGTTCTTCGCAAAGCTCCAGTAGATCTCTGCCTGGGCGAGGCTCCATAGTGACAGGGTGCACACAACTCTCAGGAATTCAAACAGGACTTTCAGCATCTTAAGGAAAAACACAAACAGAAGCTCTCACCCTGGCTAACACAGAGTCAGGGCCTTTTCATATACCTGATGACAATTCTTTCCATTTCACTAAGCCCAGTGCCTTCTGGGATCATTTCCAATGTCTGTCTGCTGCAGGCAATGCATTCTTACCCAGTAATTTAAAAATTTAAAATATATAAAATAAACAATAATCTTGCATGGGGTGAGGTAAACTCCCCCCCCCTTTTTTTCAAGATAATTTTTCAAAGTTAAATGTGTTCTTTCTACTATAGCCTGGCCTTTAACAGCTGAACCATCTCTCCAGCCCTGAGTTAGTAGTTAAGCCAACTTTCTATTATCAAAGTTGTGAATTTTTAATCATACCCAATAAACACCTTTTTAATATAAAACATAGAACAACAACCATTCAAACAATGAAACAAAAACAGACAATTAACACACGTGGACAAATTGGCTGACCAAGAACTGACAATAGACAGGGAAAGCAGAACTAAGGATTTCTCCAGTAGGAGCCAGAGAGAAAGCAGGATGTCTCCTGATTTTCTCCTGCTCCTAGCAGGGCTCTGAAACAGCCTTTTCCTTATCTTTTGCTAACACAGCCAGAGAGAGGACAACTGCTTTTCTGAACCACCCCAACCCCCATTTTTTTGACTAATGGTCAAAAAAGAAGCTCCATGATTTTCACAAATTCTGATGGTTCAATTACATCTAAATTTTCTTCTAATTTATTTAAGAACATTACTTCTTTTGGACTGTGAGTCTTTGGCCAGTATTTGAGAAGTGCCATTACCATTGGTTCAGTGAGGGTACTGTTCTTCTCTAAAAATTGCATGACACAGTACGCCAGCTTGGGATGGTAGACACTCAGGGACCTCACTTTGTGCAAGGGCAGCAACACCTTCAACAGGAAAATCTTGTACTCTTCCTTTAGTGGCAAGGCAAATCCATTAATTATACTTCCCAGGATCTCCAGTAATTCTGCTGTGTCATTTTGGTGCTCTGTCTCATAGATAAACCTATGAAATATATTATTGATCTGTTTTCTGATGTAAGTACACAGGCCTAAGAACTTCACATAGATTCTGTGCAGGGTTGTTTTTAGAAAATCTCTCTCCCAAGGATCCTCACTGTCAAAAGTTCTAGAAGCTGCAATAAAAACTTCTGATCAATGTATTTCTTTGCTATATTGGGATGGAAATCTGGAGACTCTAAAAATCTTAAGAAAAATTCACAAGTAAGCTGCGGATGAGGCCGGACTGCTTCTAACGCTGGTTCATCTCCTCCTGGCTCGAATTCTGCTCCTGTGGGATTGGAGGAGGGTCCAAGGTTCAAAACCTTTTTAACTGCGAACATGTGGATGGCTTTGGAGTAAATGGGCTCTGTGATCTCGTTCCAGTTGTGGGTGATATACCTCCACCATCTCGCTTAGCGCAGCTCGCTGCTTTACTTCCTTCCTCTTCAGGTCACTCAGTGGGTCAGAAGCAAAGTTAAAGAGGATACAACACTGATGTAGCTTCTGGATGAAAAGCTTCTCTTGACCCGCAGGAGGAACATCTTGTAAAGATGGAAGTTTTTGCAGTTCTCTATTATTGCTGGCATTAAACTGTCAAGAGTTCTGCCATTTGTCTTTCTTCACAGGGACTATTGGCTGAGGGGCTGGTACTTTTATTTTAGTAGATGTCAAAGACTGAACAGTTGCAAGGCTGTTTGTCCTGCTGGCTATCTCTGCTGTAACTTGTCCTTCTTTTGAACCTTTTCCACTTTTCACCAGTTTTGGTGGTTCTTTCTCTTTCTTGTTTTTATTCGGCATGGCTGGTGACCGTGGCCTCCGCAGCTCCTGCAGCCACCTGATGCCACTGCTGCTATAGCAGCAGAAATGCCCCCAGTTCAGCATCATGCCGTCCCAGCTGCCACTGCAGTCACCGGAGGACTGAGTTGTTCATCTGCTCTCACTTCCCCTTTTCCAGGCTCCCCTTCCAACTTTTTGACCTGCATTTCTTCAATTATTTTCTAAACTTTCTCCCTCATCCTCGGAACTGGAGCTGTTCTCCACCTCTTGCAAGGATTTCTTAGCAGCAGCATCCTGTCACTATTTGTAGGAGGCACAATCAAAACAATCAGACTCTCATAGTGCTACTTACTACTTTCAGTTTGTCCCTACTTCTCCAATTCGTTCCACTCACTGAGCCGGCGGACTTCTTCCAGGAACAATCCCGTCAGGTTCTTCTCTCTTTCCAAATTTCGGTGGGACCTCCACTTGACAGCTCTGGCTGTGCCTGCCATACCGAGCTTGGGCATAGGCCAGGGGGATTAAAGAAAGTCTCAGACTTGGGTCATCCGTTATGAGGGAATGCCAATGCCTTTACTGGGCAGGTTCAATATATACACCAAGCCAAGGAAGGAAAAACACAAACTCAGGAAAAAACAGGAACTCAACTGGGGGGCAATAGGATGCCAAGTGTAAATTCTCTTCCTGGAGCGTCATCCTTCCACAGGATGTTTTGTTCCTAGAAATACTGCAGGATGTTACTTTGCAGACAGAGGCACACGGAAAGTCTCAGCCAGGGCATAGCAGCCCTTTGAGGTCCTACAGTACACACAGAGACTACATGAAGTACTCCTACTTCATCTGCCTCCTGAGCTGTTCAATCAGATCTTAAAAAGTGTCATAACTGAATATCTCACAGTCTGATGACTTTCTCTGATATAGTAGGCTTACTTCATTAGAGTCAAACATGTGATTTATTTCTTCATTGATCTATAAAGAGAGTAAAAGCAATTTCAGATATCCTCCCAATATTTATACCAATCACTAAATTTTAAAATGTGAAAAATATTCTCTTTTCAATATTACAAACAGCACTCAGGAAACAGAAGCAGGTGGATATCTGTAAGTTCTGGGCCAGCCTGTTCTAAATTATGAGTTTCAGGCCAGCCATGATTACATTATGAGAACTTATCTAAATAAAAAAAAAGATGTAGAAACATAGTTCATGGAAAATAACTTTATATTGGCTACTCTTTCTTAATAATTTTTTTTTCTAAAAATGTCCACATACATCTAAAAAACCTGGACATTTTAATTTTACTTTCATAAATAAGCTTAAATTAATGATATATTGCTTTCATTTTATTTTTATTTCAATTTATTTTCTCATACCTTGTCCTTTATGTTTGAAGTGTTCTTTATAGACCTACCAAAGCATAAAATCCTTTCAGAAAAAAAATGTATATATTAAACACAACAAAACACTCTAATTTCTTTCTCCTATCAAATTTATTGGCTATTCCAGTTGCAATGACTTAATATGAGAGAATTTAACTGTAACTAGGAGGAGCAGCAGGATCCAGGGATGAATTATCACCACCACCATCAGGAAAACAGGGTTTTATATCTATTATTTTAAGAGTTAAGGCAAAAAAGAAAAATATGCATTATTTTATAGAAACAAATACACAAGAATTTCCATTGTCATTTTCATTAAAAACAATGTTTGTGACCAGTAAAACTCATTTTGAAACAATGCTTTACTCCTTATATGTGGGAAACACTTTGTGATAGAATGTAAGAGTTTTCTCTCAGGAATGATGACCCAGTTGTTCCTCAGGGTTCTAAGGACTGAACCTGTGTTAAACTTACTGCATTCCTCACAGCCTATCGGGTATGGTGTAGGGGTGGAACACACAGACTGGCTGGGATGCCCTAGCCCAGGCAGCTGGCTGAGCAGAAGGCTGAAAATTCAAATCCGGAAATTAGGGCAAGGTGCTTGTTCCAAATTATAATTTGGAAAATAATATTCATCTCCAGATGACTTCAAGTTATATAACAGAAGAGAAATCCACATTATACTCCTATTTACTATAATTACAACTAATATAGGATAAATATTAACCAGAAGTAATCCTGCATAGCTTCTGAGTTCAGATAAAATCTAGTTCATTGATAGTGGTATGGCCATAAACAATTTTTTTTGTTTTTCTAAGAAAGTGTGTATGTAGTCAAAGTTTCCAATTCTCCTGACTCAGCTTTCTTAGTGTTGAAATTAAAAAATCATCATGCTGCCAGGTGTGTTGCACACAAATTTATTCAGTATTCAAGAGGCAAAGACAGGCAGATCTATGAGTTCCAGGTCAGCTGGGTCTACAGTGTGAGATCCAGGACAGCCAAACCTACACAGAGAAACCCTGTCTTGAAAAACAACAACCACCACCACAAAAAACAAGAACCACCATGCTCACCTTGAACTATTTGCTTCAGAATCTAAGGGAGGGGGGTTGATGATTGCTAAGCTGGTAATATTTTCCCCTTGCGAGCACAAGGGCCTGGATTCAACACTCCAAGAGAAGTTAGAAGGCTAGTTCTGGAGCAGGTGAGATGGCTCAATTCTAAATGATCCCATGGTCAATCCTGAAAACAAACCTATGAATCTTCTCTGCCTGAAATACATACACACATACATACGTACGTACATATGTACATACATACATATATACATACACATGTATGTATGTATTCTGCTAAAACTCTTATAATTCTAAAACTCTAAGAATAATGAACAACTGACTTGCCAAACTTATACCATCCAAGATCACCTGAAGCTGTTCTGGATCTTCTGTTGGCTGTTCTAGTTCAACTTTTATGTTTGGGTTTTCACGATTCAGTCTAAAAACCATATTTTAAAATAATTATACTCACAGATCAATTTTTACAAAACAGGTGTAAATGTTTTTACAAAACATTTCTGAAACATGCAAATACTTTTCTAAAATTATTCAAATGAATGTCTTGGTAATCATCATTGTTTTAGCAGGGCTTAAAAATTTTGCCAAGATAAAATGTAAAAAATCTAGAGAATAACTGGCTATGTTATGTTCTGGGAGGAATCCCAGTGTTATAAAAACATGAAAATTACATGCCGCATTCAACTTTACCATATAGGTCCTAGATTTCAGGTCCATATGCATTAACAAACACTAGAATCTTCCATACTGAAAAGAGTGACAGAGAAGCAGAGTCCTGCTGATTTTTCCCTATGTTCATCTAATGATTTTCACATTTACAATGAAGATAAATCCAGTGATCAGGAAGATATATCTCAAGCTCCCTCCCACATCCGTGTGTGTGTGTGTGTGTGTGTGTGTGTGTGTGTGTGTCTGTGTTAAGTGTAATGATAGTCTTGGGTTTCCTATGTATCCCTGCTTAAGCCTGTCCTAGTACTAAGTCAGGCTTACAAAAATCTTAAGGTAATCTTCATTCCTGAAATTAATGAGTATTGAGAATGTTAGGTATTTACCATCCAACAAAGTGTTGCGTGCACCTCCCGCGTCCCCTTTCGCACGTGGAAGAGAGACACGAGAGACGGAATTCGGGTATCACCACAGCGAGGCTTTACTTGTAACAGCAGAAGTGGAAAAATGCGGAAGGGCCAAAGACAGGAAGAGGCACAGCTTAAATACACCCTAGAGTGACGTGTTCACTTCTGATTGGCTGTTCACTCATTACCCATAATACGCCGCGAGATGGGCAGTGACTTTTGGTGCACTTTTGCCTCTTTGCACCTGCGCAGTTAATTGTTTACTACTGGGAGGACAAGATGCCCGCGCCATCTTGGAATGGAGAATTATATCACCGCTAACAGCGGCTTCCTACATCTCCCCCTGTTAAAATTATTAATATGGAACAGCCTTTTGCCTATGAAACGCAGCACCAATCCAGATTCGAACTCAAGCCCGATCAAGCAAACTCCATCTTGGGGGAATAAGTGATCAAGAGCTTACAGCCCGAAGATTCTCCCTTACCCTACCAGGTGCAATGGAAACAAGTCCTCTGGGTGCAAGGGCTAAGGGGATGTAAAGAGGAATTGACATCCCGTCCCTGTGCAATGGAGTATAGCTCCCAGGAGTGCAAGGGCTGTCAACCTACTATTCAGGTACCACAGCTATTTAGGCAAGGGCTGGCTGGACTTAGACCTCTCATCGACCCAGTGCAATGGGCTGAACCCTTGGGGTGCATCGACTGAGGGTCTCAGTCATCGGCTACTTTCTTAGCCTAGATAGCCAAATTTCAGGGAGAGATGCTTGCTCCAAGGCTGCGAGTGCTTGGGCACTAGTGACCTTGTCACATTTTTGCTGGGCTCTGAGCTTACAGACCAACCATCATAAACACTAATCCACAACATAGGGCTGCATCAAACAGGCCTACCCCACCCTTTAAGAAAGAAGGAAAAGGCAGAAGAAATTCAAGAAGTAAAATTGCCAAGGGAATCAGGATCCATCTGCGCTCCATCAAGGCTCAAGATCCGGATCTGCAATTGTTACTGCACCTGGTCCAGCTCCCCAGTCCAATTCTCTTTTAAATAAGCAGAAAGATTATGGCTTTGAATAAATGTATCATTCACAAATCTCAGAGGTGTAATACCTGGATGTGGGGTTGCTGACACGCAGCTTATTTGAACCACATCCGTGAGCTGCTCCACATGGGCTTGGAGCAAATCCAACTCTCTGATTGACCAACAGAATGCCTGATATGCATCCACTTTCTGTAAAATGGTCAAAGCCTTAGAGGTCTTTTCTGAAATTTGATTAACAACAGTAGCTGCTGTAACTTTATTAACCATGCCTGTGTCTAGTGATCTATTCCAGCATTGTGCCAAAAGGCATGTAACATTCTTACAATCCAAGATATCAGAATTATTCTGAAAGTTGGATAACATAAAGAAAAATGGAGGGTCCACACACACCGACACCGGTTGTGTAGATGCATTCTTAAACACCTTATTAATTTTAATGTCATCCAAATGGCTAGAGATATTAGATCATGTAGCCGAAACATTTTGTATTTCATGAAATATGCCATTTAACAAGACAAAGGCAGATACACCTTTTTTAACATTCTAAACAGTAGCTACAACACATAATTTAATTGTGTTGAAGCAGGATAAACTCAAGAAAATACACATATGATTTAATTTAGGACTTGCATCCCTTTGAAAATATTAAACAGAGGTTTAAATCCCCCTATGGTAAGCTTAAGATGAGGTTTTAGCCAAATAATATTTCTTAACAACGTTTAAAAATCACTAAGAGCAAATCAAGATTAAAAGTAAACCATTTTCTTTTTGTATGTACACTCACAAGCCAGAAGATGGCGTTAGATCCCCACCACAAATGGTTGTGAGCCACCATGTGGTTGCTGGGAGTTCAGCCTTTATATTTTAAAAGTCTAGCCTTTAATGGCTGAGCCATTTCTCTAGCCCCAACTTGTCTCAAATATTGAAAAGACACTGTCTTTGAATCTTTTTTTGGAGTAACAAGTACTCTAAAAATTTTTAAAGCTCGTTATATTGGAGCAATGGCTTGCAGAAAAAACTTCTTTAGAGAAATCCACTAATAAAGTATCACACAATGAATAATACACACCAAAAGATTTAACCTCTTAATTTTTTGTATTAAAGCAGCAACAATATTTGTATATATAAAATGTAAAACAATTAACCATTTTCTGAAGCAATTATTTTTAACAAATATCGCTTCATGGGCTCTTAAAAATTATGAATAAATTTACTGTCTGTAAATCTTTCACCTTTACCAGAAATGTAAAGGGATTGTATAAAACATCTTTTATATAAGCATTTACTGAAATTGCAGCTGGAGTAGGCAAGTTAAGCTGTATAAATCTTAAATTTGAACTTTATTTTGGATTAATTTAATAACCAATCTTTTTTTGTCCAATGAATATATCAGATAAAAGCCAACCTTATTCTCTAATAATTGTTACATACATTAGAGGAATCCAAGGCATCTCATTTTTAACAACTTTAATTATAAAGGAATTAAAATAATTTGAACCATATTTTATCAGCAGGTACAGTTATACTCATGGAGGGAAGTAGACATAATTTTAATTTCTCCAGCATAATCATAACTTTTAGCCCACAGACTGTTGTAAAGTCTTTGGATTTTAGGTTTATCCCTCTTCTCACAAGAAACAATGAGGACAAAAGACGAATCCCTGTAAGCACATTTCTAGGACCCAATTGTAAAGACCCAGGACAAAAGGAGCTTTTAGCACCTGAGCTGTAGAGCTCAGTCTGCATTGTCTTAATTCAAATGTAAATGTAACCTCCCTCCGGCCTGTTCTCTGAGGCTTTGCTAGGTTTTGACTTTAACTTTGAACCTTAAATTTAAACTGTAAACCTTAAAAGACACGTGTTGTATCTTTTCTCTATAAACATAGGCAAATCAAAAAACCAATCTTTAACGATGTAAGCAATCTATTTTTTCTCAAATCAACACCAAGTAGATTACCTTTATGTTATAAAGTTTTGCTGCCACAAAACAAAGTGTAAAATTTAATGGAAAACTTGTAGCATTGTATAACTCAGGCTGCTGGCCGGTGTGCCCTGAGGACGGGCAACCAAGTAACACTCAATAGCTGTAAACAAAAGCAGCGCTTCAGCATTTGAATGTACTGGCAAGGGAACAGGCCAAGATCTGACTATGTCCCACAGTGGTATACTTATCGCCAAATCGAACATCAGTGTCAGGAGAATCAGGGTCCTCATCTTGCAATCTGGCTTCCTTCTTCACGATCTAAACCAACCTCGTAGGGACCCAAATTGAATTGTTTTCACCTGTGGAATAAGCACAAACAGCCCCCCTCCCTGGCCATGGCTCAGGCCTATCTCGTCCCTGACCTTGGAGAAGGACAGCAGCCCTCTGTAAATTAGCTGCCGCTAGTCCTGCATTAGTAAGGGTGTCTCCCAAACCACATTCAGCTGTGGCATTTTCAAAGATCATCTGTTCTATCACTGGCATTGCTTGCTCCAGTTCCCCAAAGATTCTGCCATTAAGGAGGATCCTTTTGTCCTCCGCTCTCTCTCCACCCGCCGGTGAAGGTTCCATAAGCTTAATGAGCTCTGCAGTAGCGCTTGTTCCTTTTGAGTACTCTGTCTTCCCAGGCTCTTTGGCCTGACCCCCAGGCTCTTTGGCCTGATGCCAGCTAACACGCTCTGGTTCTGATAGCCTGGATCAGACCTCTCTTGCAACCTCCTGACTTGCCCTAATAGCTGTGCTGCCGGCTGAATCCTCACAACATAAATAAGCTAACAGCGAAAACACAAGCAAGAGGCCAACTACTGTAGCAGAGGCAATGGGTGAATATCCGCTCTACCCCAGGCATACCTTCCAGAGGTGTACCTCGATCCTGTAGTCTTTTAACCCGCCCCAAAACTTGGGGGCCTCCGCGTTGCCTTGAAACTCTCGGGTTTCGGCTCCAGTTGTTGAGCGCACCTCCCGCGTCCCCTTTCGCACGTGGAAGAGAGACACGAGAGACGGAATTCGGGTATCACCACAGCGAGGCTTTACTTGTAACAGCAGAAGTGGAAAAATGCGGAAGGGCCAAAGACAGGAAGAGGCACAGCTTAAATACACCCTAGAGTGACGTGTTCACTTCTGATTGGCTGTTCACTCATTACCCATATTACACCCTGGGATGGGCAGTGACTTTTGGTGCACTTTTGCCTCTTTGCACCTGCGCAGTTAATTGTTTACTACTGGGAGGACAAGATGCCCGCACCATCTTGGAATGGCGAATTATATCACCGCTAACAGCGGCTTCCTACAACAAAGATTGAAAAAAGTTGCAGAAAACATTAAAAAAACTGAAGAGAAAAAAATCTTTTCAAAATGCACTTTCATTTAATGTTGCATTTTAATAGGAAATGAATATAACATGTTGAGATAAAAATGATTATGCTGTTCATTTTAAATCAAATACTAAAGTATGAATTTCCACATCTATGCTTTAAGGAAACTCTGATATTAAAAATCTTCAGCTACTATTAACAATGAACAGAATAAGATTATGAATGAAAATCTTTGGTCCATATAGAAAATTACTAATGAATCTATATATACACTTTTTAATTGGATAATGGCTTATCTATTGAAACTAAGTTTTGATATTCTATTGATATGTTTATTTGTTCTCCACACCAACTAAAAGTATCTCATTATACTACTGTGTAAAAAGAATAAAGTTGGGGAGTTCAGTGTTCTATATTTAATAATTGTGAAGATTTTAATAAATTTCATTCATTATTTTATCAATGATAATTCACAAATCATAATTCAAGAAAAAAGGTGAGATTGAACATATATTTGTTTTATCAGTAGGCCATAGGAGTTATAAAGTAACATACTGTCAATAACCATTCACTTTCCCTAATGTAAGAAAACTCCATCAACAAATGGGTCCGTTAAAATAAGTGCAAACCTCTACATTTGCATTTGAATATCCAATAATTTTATTCTGTAGACTGCTGTCATTTTCAAGAGTGTTTTTTGTGAGAGTGTGTGTATGGTGTATGTGAGTGCAAGTGTGTAGTGTGTGTATGTGTGTGTGCACATGAATGTATATGGATGTGTTTGTATGTGTTTCTTTTGTCAATATGTGTAGGGGTGTGTGTGTATGTCTTCTGTGTCTGCGTGTGGCTGTGTGTACACTTTCTAAATATTCTTCAGTAGATGTCATTTGATGGTTAGCTACCTTGAGCCATTCTACAAGTCCTGAGAAATAATACATGTCAAGGAAAAGGTTAGTGCAGGGAGGCAAGTATTTTAAGTTTATAATAACCCACACTAAATAACTCTGCAATATTTCAAGACACTGTCAAAACATTGTTTACTATTCTAATTTCCAATCAAAACTTCCTTTTACCCCGGCTCCTAAACTGTTAGTTGTCACATGAGTTTGCCAACTGTGGTTGTCTTTTACAAAAAGCATGTCCACAGAATTGGAAACAATAGCATCTGATTGATTATCAGCATCTTATGATCATGGAAGTCTAACTGTGCCAGGTTTAAGAAGTATCCAACACGGTCATCGTTCCTATGAGCATCACTAGAGAGTAACATCTACTGTGAAATATCACGGTGGCCTTACCCATCATCTTCTCAATTCTTCTCAACAGGAACAGGTTGCTCTTCAGTTTTTCCATCCTGTTTTTGTAGAACTAGGGCTGCAGCATTGTGATTCAGTTTTTCTGCTTCATGTACCACACTGTTCATCAGGTTTTGAGCTGCGGGCTCCTCAGTTTGACTCCCATTTTCTGATGTGTATGCCCAACTGAGGCTCGGGTTTTCAGATACATGATTTGCACTGTGATTTCCATTTTCTGAAGCATGAACCACACTTTGAAGCTCATCTTCTGATGAATGCACCCAACTGTCATTCAGGTTTTCTGCTGATTGCAACCTAATGACTTTCTGCTTATCAGTTTCTTCGGTGACCTTGAATGAAAATTAATATAACTGACTTTAATTCTTTTCTCTTAAGGGAAAGAGTGTCGTGTCTGTCTGTATGTCTGTGTGTGGATGCTGAGGATTAATACTAAGACCTCTGCGGGGCTGTGGTGCCTGTGTGGGTGTGGGTTCTGTTGGGCTGAGTGGTGGGTCCCTCGTGTCTGTCCCCCAGGTATCTGGAACCACGGCTCAAGGGAGGTGCAGAGGTGCGAGAATTTCACCGAATTCACTCCACCAGGCACTGGGTAGAAGTCGGGCTGTAAAAAATTGCAGAACTCCACTCCTGGTATGGTGAGATCTCAGTGAGAGCACATGGGGGCAGAGCTCTTGGGTCGAGGATATCTGGGCCAAAGAGGCTGGCGAGTGACCAGTGGTCTCAGCCCTTGGGCACCCAGGTGCCACTGGGAGACCACAGAAGGACATAGATGGGGGGGATACGGGCTGGACCAGCCCACAGCACAGAGAGACAAGGGAGAGAAGCTCCAGTGGTGCCCTGTGGGGTGGATGAAACTCTTGCTTGGTCAAGGCAACTCAGTTGGCTGGGTCATGGCTGGCTTGGCTAGCTTGCTTGAGTTGGCAGGCCTCCGTGGCTGGAAAGTAGAGAAGTCCTGTGGTGGGAGTTTAGGTGGCGGCTCATTGGTTGAAGGCCCCCTCTACAGTTCTCCAGCAGGCCCCAAAGACAAGAGGTGGTCAAGGGTTTTAAAAGATTTATTGTCAGGAAAGTGGATGAAGCTGTACCCCATGTCCTCAGGACAGGCCTGAGGTTAAATATATTTTGCAAGGAGGGTCTGGAAAGAAATGCTTAACTGGCTATGCACTCTGGCCTTTAGGTAATTCATTACTATGGAGATCTCTTGAGGCTCCCCAACCTGTAGTCATGCCCTCTACCTGTGCTACTTGTGCTATGTGATCTAAGGCCACAAACCTTTGTTTGGGAGGGGCTATGGATAAGTAAAAGGGACCAGGGCTCAGGAGCAAGGACAAACTCCTACCATCCCATTAGGGTCACCGAGATTCAAAACAGACTCAACTGGGTACCCCACTGCCTCTCACAGCTCACCGCACCACAGACCTCCAGAAGAGCAGCAAGAGCTCTTAACTGCTGAGCCATCTCTCTAGCCCAAGTAACTGAAGTGTTTTAATATACAGTTTCCTTCATTAATTCTATCAATTCACTCATTAGATTTCCTGATTTTCTTTTTTAACTTAGAAATGGATTGTTTAGCATAAAAGTCCAAGTTACAGTCCATTATCACAGGAAAGCCAAAGGAGCAGGAACCTGTGGTAGCTAGACATAGTCCATCCACAGACAGGAACAATGAATGCAGGAATGCTAACACTACAGTCACTCTAGACTGCAATAACCCTGGACCCAGCCCAAGAATGGTACAGTCCAAATTCACAGTAAGTCTTTCAAACCCAGTGACCCAAATTCAGAAAATCCTTCACAGGAATGACCTTAGGCCAACTTAATCTAGGAAATTTCTCATTGAAGACACATTTCCAAACTGATTCTGCACTGTGTCTAAAAGAAAATCAAAACTACCCACAACAATGTACTTATCCTTACTATCAATAATTTTGAGTACATTCAGAGTTATTCGATGATAAACACAAAACAGTTTGAGAAATTCTTTCTCACAATCCAAATTGCCTCCATATATTTTAGCTGCTAAATGGAATTTGTATAGTGCATTACATTTTTTTTATTTTTATTTATTTTTTTATTTATTTTTTATTAGATATTTTATTTACACTTCAGATGCCATCCCCTTTCCCCATTCCCCCCCACCCCCCTTAGGAAACCCCTATCCCATGCCCCCTTTTCCTTTTTGCATTTATACATTTTTTTAAAATAATGTTAATCATAAGCGTTATAAGTTTGGAATTGTTCAGTCAGAGGTGTAACCCACTGACCAACCTAGATATAACAACGATCTTTGACTGGTGGAGATACATGAATATCTGCCTCCCTGTCTCCCCCCTCTTTCTCTCTTTCATCACCTAGCTTCTCCTCTCCTCCTTCTCCTCTTCTTACTCCTTTTCTTCCTCTCAGTACTCCTCCTACCTTAGCTCCTCCTACACATCACCCTTCCTGTTAAAATGAAACTTTTCTCTCAAAATACAATTAGAGCATAATTATGCCAATTTGTACCAGTGAGGTACAAGATAGTCCTAATACCCCGTCAATCCTTTTGTTGACTAACCAGCACCTCTGTCATTTATCCTAACTAAAACATTTAGTTCTGAACCTGGCTTTAGGATGAATGTCAGCTGACGACCATCCACTCAAATCTTTTCTCTTACTGTAAATAGCTGTAAGTTTTCAACCCCATCAGAAATCCAGAATGACTGAGTTAACTATAATTGTGAGAAGCACAAAGCATAGCTTCTAAAACTTAGCCAATTTATAGAGACCTCTGAACACCTGAAAAGCACCTATACTACCAAACATTGGAGCATCAAATCTTCAGCCTTCTGGCCCAGAATCATCTGACAGACCTTGGTGATGCAGGATTATTAAGGACTGATTACTCTGTCTAGGCAGATATAATCAGTCGACTATTCTGCATGTGTGTCCTTTTCTGGACAGTAATTTGTCTGTAGATGGAGAGAGGCAATTCTTGCCTACTGGCTGTTACCACACAACTGGAGTAACTCCAAGGATGCTCAATTTCTTCTTAGAATCCACGACAGGAAGCTGTCAGGAGCAGACAGGTCTCTAATCAATATGAACATTAATATATAAATATTTGTAGCGTCAGTTCTATGGACTTCTGATGTTTTGAAAACCAACTATCCATGTAAGGTAACCTGGACTGTTGTCTGTTCACTCCTCTCAGCTATTTCTAAATAAAATATGGGAAACACCCTAACAATAAACTCAAAAATATGAATTTGCTATAGTCCCTTAACTCATAGGTTAAGCGTCCCAAATCAGTTAAAAAGGTTAAAAAAGGGCTGGGTCTAGGCATTGTATTCCTAAATGTGTTATACAGGCACAATGCCCATGAGCATATCAATATTCATCTCATTTTTATATTAATAAGAGGCTCGTACCAATGAAAACCTTAAATTTGAGATCAAAGTAAATTTTGTACCATTTAAGAATTTATAACTTCATCTTGATAATAATTATACAGATTTCTACCAGTAGGTTATGGCTATGCAGTAAGTCCTAGCTAATCCCCCCTGTTCCAACAAAACCACTACTTGTCCCTAGAAAGACAGACCATTATTAACCACATTAGTCCCCAAGCTCAGGGAATAGGGGCGCTGACTCTTCTTTAACTTCTTCAAGCTGATTAAGGGCGTTGAGATTTTAGAAGCGGGGTTGTGGGGAAGAGTAAGTTGATAAGCCTCTGATGCTGTGTCTTCACTGAATCCAGATGGAATTCCAGGACATCAGAGGTTTGGGCAGGTCTGCTCAGTATGCTTGATGAGTAGATACACCAAGGCTGTGTATTCTGCAATATACAATTCTCAGAACAAGTTTTAGTATCAAGAAAAAAAGAAAAAAAAATTTTCCCACCCCCAGGGGGCTGACATTTTTTTTTAAAGATGTTGGTTCTGAAGACTTTTTTTTTCCCCGCTTGTTAAAATTGGTTGTAGTATTTACATTTCAGATTTTGTCCTCTTAGCCTACTTCCTCCCACCACCCAGAAACCTCCTATCCCACCCCCCTCCTCATGCTTCTATGAGGCAGTGACTGCACCTACCCCCCCTCACTATCCCCTCCCCACCCTCACATCATTTCCCCCCCCCCCCCCGTGTGTTCATTTTTTTTTATGGGACCAAGAAACTCCTCTCCCACCTATGTCCAACAAGGCCATCCTCCCCTACATATACCTCTGGAGTCTTGGGTCCCTCCCTATGTGTTCCCAGGCTGGTGGTTTAGACCCTGGGGGGCTCTGGTTGTTTGGTATTGTTGCTTTCCACCTGGGGTCAATAACCCTTTCTGCTCCTTCAGTCCTCTCACTAAGTTCTCCATTGGGAAACCCCTGATCATATCAGTGGTTAATTGTGAACATTGTCCTCTGAGTGTGTTAGTCTTTGGCTGACCTCTAAGGAGACAGCTATATCATGTTCCTCACATTATGCACTTCCAGCCATCCACAACAGTGTTTAGATTAGGTGACTGTACATGGGGTGAATACCCAGGTGGAATGGTCCCCTGATGGCCCCTCCTTCAGTTTCTGTTCCATGTTTTGTTTCCCTATTTGCTCCCTTGAGCATTTTTGTTTCTCGTTCTAAGTAGAACTGAGGCATCCCCTCTTGGTCTTCCTTCTTCATGAGCTTCATGTGGTCTGTGGGTTGAGTCTTCTCTAATCCAAGCTTTTGGGCTAATATCCGTGGAGATATGTTTGTGTAACTATCTTCTTTTGGGGTTTTTGGAAGATTACTTTCTTGCTTTTTCTAGGTTATAGTTTCCCTTCTTGTGTTGGAGTTTTCCACCAATTATTCTTTGAAGTGCTGGATTTGTGTTGAGATACTGTGTAAATTTGAATTTGTCATGGAATATTTTGGTTTCTCCATCAATAATGATTGACAATTTTGCTGGGTATAGTAGTCTGGGCTGGCATTTGTGTTCTCTTAGGGTCTGTATGATATCGGTCCAGGATCTTCTGGCTTTTATGGTCTCTGGTGAGAAGTCTGTTGTAATTCTTATAGGTCTGCCTTTATACGTTACTTTGCCTTTTTACCTTACTGCTTTTAGTATTTTTTCTTTGTTTTGTACATTTGATGTTTTGACTATTATATGGCGGGAAGTATTTCTTTTCTGGTCTAAACTATTTGGAGTTCTGTAAGCTTCTTGTAGATTTATGGACAGCTCTTTCTTTAGGTTAGGGAAGTTTTCCTCTATAATTTTGTTGAGGATATTTACTGGTCCTTTTAGTTGGGAGTCTTCCCCCTCATCTATACCTATTATCCTTAGGTTTGGCCTTCTCATTGTGTCTTGGATTTTTTGTATATTTTGGGTTAGTAGCTTTTTGTATTTTGCATTTTCTTTGACAGTTGTGTCAATGTTTTCCATGGTATCTTCTGCACATGAGATTCTCTCTTCCATCTCTTGTATTCTGTTGGTGATACTTGTGTCTATGACTCCTGATCTTTTTTTTAGGTTTTCTATCTCCAGGGTATTGTCCCTTTGTGATTTCTTTATTGTTTCTACTTCCATTTTTAGATCCTGCATGGTTCTGTTTAATTCCTTTTCCCGTTTGATTGCATTTTCTTGAAATTCCTTAAGGGATTTTTGTGTTTCCTCTTTAAGGGTTTCTATCTGTCTACCAGTGCTCTCCTTAAGTTCTTTGAGAGTGTTATTTATGTCTTTCTTAAAGCCTTCTATCATCATCATGAGAAGTGATTTTAATTCTGATTCCTGCTTTTCTGGTGTGATGGGGTGTTCAGGGCTTGCTCTGATGGGGGAGCTGGGTTCTGGTGATGCCATGTAACTTTGGTTTCTGTTGCTTACGTTCTTGCTCTTGCCTTTTGCCATCTGGTTAACTCTAGTGCTGCCTGTACTTGCTGTCTCTGACTGAAGCCTGTCTTTCTAGTTATCTAGCTTGTGTCTGATCTTCTAGGGGTCCAGATGTCCCTGTAATCTTTTCCAGCTGCACTGATTATAGTGGTACCTCTAGGATGCCTCAGGATATGGTGCCTCCAAGGTAGTAGTCCAGCTAGGTGTCTGCTGTTCTGGGTGCAGTGTCTCCTCTAGAATATCTCAGGATATGTTGTCTGAAGCTCTGAGTTCATTTGTTCCTCTGTGGCTCTGGATTGAGTGGACCTTCCAGTATGTCTCAGGTGGAATCTGGGGTCCACACAACAGCAGACCTGGCAGAGGTCTGATCCAGGCCTCAGATCTGGGAACTAGTTTCTAAGACACTGTCCAAGTTAGAGCACCTGGGATCCCTGCTTCCTCTGGGTTCTTGGAGGTTGGGGACAGAGCTGCCACCCAAGATCTGCTCAGTGCTCTGGCCCAGACTGGAAGGAACCAGTGTTCCAGGCCGGGAGTGACTTCCTGGGTCCTTTTGGTTCCCAGTTACTCCCTGTTTAGGGCGGGCCCTGCTGTCTGCTTACCTAAGATACTGCCTGAGTTTGAGCGCCTGGGATCCCTGCTTCCTCTGGGTTCTTGGAGGTTGGGGACAGAGCTGCCACCCAAGATCTACTCAGTGCTCTGGCCCAGACTGGAAGGGAGTGCATTACATTTTTACATCCATTTGTCAACTTATGTGCATTAAGGCAGTCTTCATCTTTTGGATATTATGAATGATACTGCCATGAACATCCATAATGTGTGATATATATTTTTATTTCACCTTAAAATGCAGTGAAAAAGCTGGGCAGTGGTGGTGCACACCTTTGATTCCAGCAACTGGGAGGCAGAGGCAGGTGGATTTCTGAGTTTGAGGCCAGCCTGGTCTACAGAGTGAGTTTCAGGACAGCCAGGGCTATACAGAGGAAACCCTGTCTCGAAAAACAAAACAAAACAAAACAAAACAAAAAAAAAAAAAAAAAAAGAAAGAAAAGAAAGAAAAATGCAATGAGAAGTGGAATTGTTCAATCTTGAATTTCATTTATTTTAATTGTTAAGAAATTTACAACATATTTAATATGTAATATTCAATATTGCATTCACTCCAGCTGTGTGGGATAATTCTATTTCTTCATATCTTCCAGAATACTTATATCTGCCTTAAAAAAAAAAAAAAAACAGAATTATAACTACTACAGAAGTATGAAATGGAATCTACTGGTTTAAATTTACTTTCCCCTAAGTTTACTCATGTTAGGCAAATTTGCTGTTTTTATGACAAATTCTGTTTCTTCAGGAAAATATATATTCAAAATATTAACAGTTTCAAATGGAATCTTTATCACACTATAGAATATTTCTATATATGAGATTAAAGATATATAAATAACAAATGTGAAAACATCACTTGTAAATCTATTCAAAATCTGTCTGGTTTCTTATCTGTGTTTTATAATTTCATTTCTATCATGAAGCTCAAAATTTCTTAGTTTGTTGAAGCTCAAGTTAGCAATATATTTTTTTCATAGGCACAATTTTAGAGAAAATTAATGTATACATATAATGTATTTTTATCAAACTCACTCTCCATATTTATACTTCAAGTTTCTCCCCATTCCATCCAACTTCAAGTTTCTCCCTGCCCATCTGTGTGTGTGTGTGTGTGTGTGTGTGTGTGTGTGTACCCATACCTGTTTGTAGACAGTCTTGTGTGCATGTCTTTTGCAAAACCCAGGAGTCTAATTAGTGCTGTTTGTGTATGCAAGAGTGTAGAACCATCTACAGGACATGAGTAGAACTTCAGTGGCAGCATATTTGAAGAAAAGTTACTCAACCTTGTTCAGAAGCCATTAATGACCAAATAGATTCTCAAACAGGGATGGGGCTTTTTGACTGGAGTTTTGGCTGGCTTTATATTATATAGGTGCTGTGCATTAAGTCATAGCATCTGTGAGCCCATGTACACAATTGTCCTACCATGATCAATAAATATATTTCTATTGCAGATGTCCACTATCTACCGCTTACAGTCCTTCTGTCCTCTAATCAATAATCCCAAAATCTTGGGAGGAAAATGAGTGGTATTGATTGTAATACACTCAACAGCTACTGTTCTCTGAATTAATCACCATCTGCAAAAGGAAATTCCCCCAATGACAGTTGAGAGATACACTAATCTATGGGAATAAAGATGGGAACTTAAGGGACAACTTAGTACAATGTTCATTTTGAAAAATAATAGTATTAGGTCTCCCATATATCTATGACCATGACAGTCAGAAAGTTTTAGCCTAGTTAACAATATCAGAAATAGATTCCATCTTGTAGAGTGAGTATTAAATCCATGCCATTTATGCCACTATCACACGAGTGGACATAGCTTGCCAGTTCAATCACTACTAGGCTGTTGTTCATTTTAAAATCAAGGTTTAGTGGCATATCTAGGGACTCTTTCTGACACAAAATCATAAAGATTTTCTTCTTTCACAACTTCAAGTTTCGTAACTCTAGCTCTTGAATTTACATCCATGAGCTAATTCTTATGGATGGCATGAGATAAATATTTACAATATATAAGTACAATATATATAATTATAATATATAAGTAGAATATATAAGTGTGGTCTAAGCACCTTATGCAGCTTTGCCAAACTGCCTTGCTACTTCTGTAAACGCCAACTGACCAAAAATCAGGTTTAATTTTCTGGGCTCTCAATTTTATTCCACTGGTCTATAAGCCATTATCCAGGTCTCTTCCTCATTAGATTTTGAACAGTAAATTTGAAGATAAGATATTATATGTATTCTAATTTTGTTTCTTTTCTAATAAGTAATTTAACATTTGCATCATTTTCAATGTTAGAACTAACTTACCATTTTCTGAAAAAATACTATATTTGATGCTACTGCAAATGGAATTTTTGTAATTTCATTCTTTCTGGTGTATAAAAAGAAAACTGATTTCTACAATGAGGTTATATATTGTTAATTTGACCAACTCCTAATTAGTTCATAAATATGCTTATGTAATATATATAAATTAAGTAATATACTTAATTTCCTATAGGCCATATTATTTTCTCTAAAAATAAAAACAATTATTTATTTTTTTATTTTTTTATTTTTTATTGGATATTTTCTTTATTTACATTTCAAGAGTTATCCCCTTTCCTGGTTTTCCTCCCAGAAACTCCCTATTCTTTCACACCTACCCCTGCTACAACAAGGGTGTTCCCCCACCCACCCATAAAATGAAGGTACATCGTACCAAAACTTATGGTACACAATGAAAGCAGGGCTACAAGGAAAACTCATAGTCTAAGTGCCTCCAAAAGGAAACTGGAGATAACATACACTAGCAGCTTGACAGCACATGCAGAAGCTATAGAACAAAAAGAAGCAAATACACACAAGATTAGTAGAAGGCAGGAAATAATCAAACTCAGGGCTGAAATCAACCAAGGAGAAACAAAAAGAACTATGCAAAGAATCAACAAAACCAGAACCTGGTTCTAAAACTATCCGGTGGGAATAAAAACAGCATTTTCAGCAAACTGTGCTGGCTCAACTGGAGGTCAGCATGTAGAAGAATGCAAATTGATCCATTCTTATCTCTTCTACAAGCCTCAAGTCCAAGTGGATCGGGAACCTCAAATAAAACCAAATACACTGACACTAATAGAGGAGAATGTGGGAAAGATCCTGGAACATGTACACACAGGAGAAAATTTTCTGAACAGAACACCAATGACTTATGCTCTAAGATCAACTATAGACATATGGGACCTCATAAAATTGCAAATCTTCTTTTGTAAGTCAAAGGACAATTTCAGTTGAACAAAACGGAAACCAACTTTCAAGAACTCATTGCAGCTATGGGTACCTACACACAACATACAGAGAATAGTCAAAATGTCAGAATGTACATAAGAATGATTCATGAGGCTTCATCCTTTTCTGAGCATATATTGGTAGTTGATGGTGGTGATGGGTGATTTCTTTCAGGTGAGAGAGTGTAGATACTGAGAGGTTGATCACAATTTAGGAGATGGCCCCACATCAATAAAAATATGACCAGCAGTAATCACACTTTGTAGAATAATTAAAAATGGACAAGAACATGGAGAAAAAAGAGGAGGAATAGGAGGAAGGGGGAGAAGAAAGAGGAGACATGAATTTGGGAAGGGATCTCAAAGATATGTTGGATGTCAAGAATGGGATTACATGCATTGAAAATTATCCATATGTGTGAGATTCACAAATAATAAATAACATTAATTTAAACGTTATTAGAGTTTGAGTTATTAGCAGTTTTCCAGAATACATATGTATGTATGTATGTATGTATGTATGTATCTATGTATCTATGTATCTATGTATCTATGTATCTATGTATTTCTGACAGAGAAGATAGTTTCATGGGTACAGGTAGTTGACACCAAGGCTGGTAACTGGAGTACATTCCCTGGAACACACACAGTAAGAGGAGAGAGCCAAGTCCCACAAGTTGTCTCCATTCCATACTCACTAGGGCAATCATATGACAACACACACAACTGATTAGCTAAATCTAATTTTTAAAATGTAGCCTTTATA
The DNA here is from genome assembly GCF_011762505.2 of Arvicanthis niloticus. Lineage (NCBI taxonomy): Eukaryota > Metazoa > Chordata > Mammalia > Rodentia > Muridae > Arvicanthis > Arvicanthis niloticus. The sequence goes on along the minus strand of NC_047665.1, from coordinate 75,103,741 downwards.
AATTGTTCAATTTATTCATTGTTTCATTTCTATGCATTGGAGTTTTACCTGTATGTATCTCTGCAGAGTGAATATGCCTGCTATTGTTCATGGGATATTTCTCATGGTACATGAATTATTCCTATACAACCCTACCTGACAAAGAAAAATAGTCTTCTGAATACAACTGATTTACCAAACTCGTACTATCCAAGATCACCTGAAGCTCTTCTGAATCTTCTGTTAGATATTTTGGTTCAACTTTTATCTTTGGGTTTACACATTTCAATCTAAAAAACCATATTTTAAAATAATTATATATTCACAGATCAACTTTTACAAACAGAATTGCTGAAATGTGCAGATACTTCTCTATGATTATTCAAATCAATGGCTTTGTAACCATCATTGTTGTAGCTGGACTTGAAGATTTTGCCAAGATAAAACGCACAAAATGTAAAGAATAACTGGCTATGATAAGTTCTGGGAGAAGTCACAGGGGTATAAAAATATGAAAATTATATCCTGCATTCAGCTTTTCTATATAGTTCCTAGCTTTTCAGGTCCATATGAATTAACAAATCCTACTAAATCTTCATTGTGTACAATATAGTGAATAGTGTGAGAGAGAAGCAGAGTCCTGCTGGTTTTCCCTATGTTTATCTAATGGTTTTCACATTAAAAATGGAGATAGGCACAATGACCAGGAAGATATCTCTCTCACTCTCCCTCCCACACCCCCTCTTTCTTTGTGTGCATGCGCGCGCGTGTGTGTGTGTGTGTGTGTGTGTGTGTGTGTGTGTGTGTGTATTAAGTGTAAAGGTAGACAAGGGTTTTTTATTTATCCCTGCCTGAGTATGTCCTAGTACTAATTCAGGCTGACCAAAATCTTAAGGCAATCCTCATTTCTCAAGTTTATGAGTGTTGAGAATGTTAGGTACTTACTATCAAACAATGATAAAAAAAATAAAACTTTGCAGAAAACAGAAAGTGAAGAGAAAAATAAGTCTTTTCAAAATGCACTTTCATTTAATGTTGCATTTTCAAAGGTCGTGAATATAACATTTGAGATAAAAATTATTATGTTGTTCATTGTAAATCAATACTAAAATATGGAATGCCAAATCTATGCTTTAAAGGAACTCTGATATTAAAAATCTTCAGCTAATATTAACAGCAAACAGAATCAGATTATGAATGAAAATTTTGGCCCATTTAGAAAATTACTAATGAATCTCTATATAAACTCTGTAATAGGAAAATGTGTTCTCTATCTATTAAAACTATGTTTTGATATCATATTAATATATTTATTTGTTCTTCAAATAAATAAATCAAATAAATTTATTTGTTCTTGTAATAGATCTTTTTACTCTACTATGTAAAAAGAATCAATTAAGTTGGGGAATTAAGTGTTCTATATTTAATATTTGTAAAGATTTTGATAAATTTTATTAAATATTTTCTAATGATAACTCACAAATCATAAATAAAGAAATGGGTGGGGTTGAACTTATACTTATTTTATCACCAGAACATAGGAGCTATAAAATAACATACTGTAAATAATGATTCACATCCCCTAATGGCAGAAAACTGCATCCACAAATGGGTCCATGAAATCAAGTGCAAAACCTGTACTTTTACATTTGTACGTCCAATTGTTTTATTCTTGAGACTGCTGTAATTTTCTTGTGTGTGTGTGTGTGTGTGTGTGTGTGTGTGTGTGTGTGTGTGTTTTTCTGAGTGTGTGGGTGGCATATGTGTGTACATGTGTGTAATGTATGTGTGTTTGTGTGTGTGTGCATACACTGTCTAAATATTCTTCAGTAGATGTCATTTGATGGTTAGCTACCTTGAGCCATTCTACAAGTCCTGAGAAATAATACATGTCAAGGAAAAGGTTAGTGCAGGGAGGCAAGTATTTTAAGGTTATAATAGCCCACACTCAATAACTCTGTGCTATAATGTGAAGACGCTGTCAAAACATTGTTTACTATTCTAATTTCCAATCAAAACTGCCTTTTACCCTGGCTTCTAGACTCTTAGTTGTCACATGAGTTGGCCAACTATGGTTGTCATTTTAAAAAAAGAAATATGTCCACAGAATTGGAAACAATAACATCTGATTGATTATCAGCATCTTATGATCATAAAAGTCTGACTGTGCCAGGTTTAAGAAGTGTCCAACACGGTCATCGTTCCTATGAGCATCACTAGAGAGTAACATCTACTGTGAAATATCACGGTGGCCTTACCCATCATCTTCTCAATTCTCCTCAACAGGAACAGGTTGCTCTTCAGTTTTTCCATCCTGTTTTTGTAGAACTAGGGCTGCAGCATTGTGATTTGGTTTTTCAGCTTCATGCACCACACTGTTCATCTGGTATTCAGGCACCTCAGTCTGACTCCCATTTTCTGATATGTATGCCGAACTGAGGTTCAGGTTTTCTGATACATGAATTGCACTGTGATTTCCATTTTCTGAAGCATGAACCACACTTTGAAGCTCATCTTCTGATGCATGCACCCAACTGTCATTCAGGTTTTTTGTTGATTGCAACCTGATGACTTTCTGCTTATCAGCTTCTTCAGTGACCTTTACCAAAAATTAATATTAAGAATAACTGACTTTAATTCTTTTATTTCTCTTAAGGGAAAGAGTATCTTGTCTGTATACATGTCTGTGTATGGGTGCTGGGGATTCATATCAGGACCTCCAGAAGAGCAGCAAGAGCTCTTAACTGCTGAGCCATCTCTCTAGCCCAAGTAACTGAAGTGTTTTAATATAGAGTTTCTTTCATTAATTCTATCAATTCACTCATTAGTTTTCCTGATTTTCTTTTTTTTTTTTAACTTAGAAATGGATTGTTTAGCTTAAAAGTCCAAGTTACAGTTCATTATCACAGGAAAGCCAAATGAACAGGAACCTGTGGTAGCTAGACATAGTCCATCCACAGACAGGAACAATGAATGCAGGAATGCTAACACTACAGTCAGTTTAGAATGCAATAACCCTGTGCCCAACCCAAGAATGGTGCAGTCCAAATTCACAGTAAGTCTTTCAAACCCAGTGACCCAAATTCAGAAAATCTTTCACAGGAATGACCTCAGGCCAACTTAATCTAGGAAATTTCTCACTGAAGACACATTTCCAAACTGATCCTACATTGTGTCAAAAAGACAATCAAAACTACCCATAACAATGTATTTATCCTTACTATCAATAATTTTGAGTAATTCAGAGTTATTTAATGATAAATACAATACAATTTGAGAAATTCTTTCTCACAATCCAAATTGCCTCTCTCTATATAAGCTGCTAAATGGAATTTGTATAGTGCATTACATTTTTACATTCATTGGTCAAATAATGTGCATTAAGATGGTCTCTATCTTTTGTCTATTATGAATAATACTGCAATGAACATCCATAATGCAAGACTTGGTATGGACATATTTTTTTTCTCCTTGGAATGCAAGATCTTGGGATCTTGGATTTTATTTATTTTAATTGTTAAGAAATTCACAACATATTTGAAATGGAATATTCAATACTGCAATCACACCAGCTGTGTGGGGTGGGTCTACTTCTCCACATCTTTGAGAATACTTATATCTGCCCTTAAAATAGAATTATAACTACTATAGAAGTATAAAATGGAATCTAATAGTTTAAGTTTACTTTTTCCTAAGGTTAATCATGTTAGGCAACTTTTGCTGTTTTTATGGCAATTTCTGTTTCTTCAGGGAAATATATAGTCAAAATATTGACAGTTTCAAATGGATTCTCTATTACACTATGGAAATTTTCTATATATATTAGGACATATTTATGATATATACATAACAATTATGAGAACATGACTTGTAAAAGTCTATTCAAAATCTTGTGTCTGTTTTCTTATCTGTGTTTTATCATTTCATTTTTTTTGACAGTTGTGTCAATATTTTCTATGGTATCTTCTGCACCTGAGAGTCTCTCTTCTATATATATTGTATTCTTTTGGTGATCCTTGCGTCTATGACTCCTGATTTCTTTCATAGGTTTTCTATCTCCAGGGTAATCTTCCTTTGTGATTTCTTTATTGTTTCTACTTCCATTTTTATGTCCTAAATGTTTTTTTTTCTATTCGTTCACCTGTTTGGTTTTGTTCTCCTGTAATTCTTTAAGGGATTTTTGTGTTTCCTCTTTAAGGACTTCTAACTGTTTACCTGTGTTCTCAATTTCTTTGAGAGTGTTGTTTATGACCTTCTTAAAGTCCTCTATCATCATCATTAGAAGTGATTTTAGGTCTGACTCTTGCTTTCCTGGTGATATGGGGAAGTCAGGACTTTCTTGTGTGGGAGAACTAGGTTCTGATGACACCAAGTACCCTTGGTTGCTGATGCTTATGTTCTTACACAGGCCTTTTGCCATCTGGTTTTCCTTAGTGCTACCTGCCCTGTCTCTGACTAGAGTGTATCTTTCCTATTATCTTGCTTGTGTCAGAACTGTGTAGGGTGAGTGTTGCTACTGGGGTTAGAACTGAGGCCCAAGATCTGCTCAGTGCTCCAGCCCAAGCCAGAAGGAACCACTGCTCTAGGCCAGGAGTGAATTCCTGGATCCCAGTGGGTCTCAGTTACTCCCTGTTTGGGGTGGGTGTTGCTGTCTCCTTACCTAAGATACTGACCGGATTACAGCTTCTGGGAGACCTTCTTCCTTTGGGTTCTGAGAGAGTGGGTGCAGGGCTGCCTCCTGGGATCTGCTGAGTGCTCTGTCCCAGACCAGAAGGCTATAATTTCATTTCTATCATGAAGCTCACAAGTTCTTAACAATTAAGCTGAAGTTAACAATTTATTTTCCCCCAGGCACGATTTTATTGAAAAATTCATGTATACATATAATGTTTTTATCAAACTCACTCTACATTTTCTTACATCCAGTTTCTTCCCTATTCCATCCGACTTCAAGTTTCTCAATGATCACATGTGTGTTTGTGTATATGCGCATATACCTATTAGAAGGCAATCTTGTGTGCATGTCTGTTGCAAAACCAAAAAGTCCAATAATTTCTACAGCTGTATGCAAGAGTGTAGAACCATCTACAGGATATGGGTAGCTCTTCAATGGCAGCATATTTGAAGAAAATTTACTCAACCTTGTTCAGAAGCCATTAATGACCAAATAGATTCTCAAACAGGGATGGGGCTTTTTGACTGGAGTTTTGGCTGGCTTTATATTATATAGGTGCTGTGCATTAAGTCATAGCATCTGTGAGCCCATGTACACAATTGTCCTACCATGATCAATAAATATATCTCTATTGCAGATGTCCACTATCTACCGCTTACAGTCCTTCTGTCCTCTATTCAATAATCCCAAAATCTTGGGAGGAAAATGAGTGGTATTGATTGTAATACACTCAACAGCTACTGTTCTCTGAATTAATCACCATCTGCAAAAGGAAATTCCTCCAATGACAGTTGAGAGATACACTAATCTATGGGAATAAAGATGGGAACTTAAGGGACAACTTAGTACAATGTTCATTTTGAAAAATAATAATATTAGGTCTCCCATATATCTATGACCATGACAGTCAGAAAGTTTTAGCCTAGTTAACAATATCAAAAATAGATTCCATCTTATAGAGTGAGTATTAAATCCATGTCATTTATGCCACTATCACACGAGTGGACATAGCTTGCCAGTTCAATCACTACTAGGCTGTTGTTCATTTTAAAATCAAGGTTTAGTGGCATATCTAGGGACTCTTTCTGACACAAAATCATAAAGATTTTCTTCTTTCACAACTTCAAGTTTCGTAACTCTAGCTCTTGAATTTACATCCATGAGCTAATTCTTATGGATGGCATGAGATAAATATTTACAATATATAAGTACAATATATATAATTACAATATATAAGTAGAATATATAAGTGTGGTCTAAGCACCTTATGCAGCTTTGCCAAACTGCCTTGCTACTTCTGTAAATGCCAACTGACCAAAAATCAGGTTTAATTTTCTGGGCTCTCAATTTTATTCCACTGGTCTATAAGCCATTATCCAGGTCTCTTCCTCATTAGATTTTGAACAGTAAATTTGAAGATAAGATATTATATGTATTCTAATTTTGTTTCTTTTCTAATAAGTAATTTAACATTTGCATCATTTTCAATGTTAGAACTAACTTACCATTTTCTGAAAAAATACTATATTTGATGTTACTGCAAATGGAATTTTTGTAATTTCATTCTTTCTGGTGTATAAAAAGAAAACTGATTTCTACAATGAGGTTATATATTGTTAATTTGACCAACTCCTAATTAGTTCATAAATATGTTTATGTAATATATATAAATTAAGTAATATACTTAATTTCCTATAGGCCATATTATTTTATCTAAAAATAAAAACAATTATGTGACACGCTACCTCGCCGATAAGGAGCACGCCACATTCAAGATTCTTCTGACAGCATCTTTTATTGTTACAGCTCTTTTAGTTAGAAGGATGCAAGATGGAGAACAAAGGAAGGACCCCAAGCCCCAGAATGTACTGACTTATATACTATCAAAGAGACATGATCTGTCCTCATTGGCTTACAGACTGGGGTCTCATTTACATATCCACTGATAGTACTATCAGCGGGAAAATTCGCACCTACTCGTGCGCACAGCTGCAGACACCAAGGCCAAGAAGAACCAGGAACAGGAAGCCAGCACCATCTTCTAATGGCGAGCGTATAGCTACTTCAGCAAACGCAGCATGGCTCCTAACACAATTATTTATTTTTTTATTTTTTTATTTTTTATTGGATATTTTCTTTATTTACATTTCAAGAGTTATCCCCTTTCCTGGTTTTCTTCCCAGAAACTCCCTATTCTTTCACACCTACCCCTGCTACAACAAGGGTGTTCCCCCACCCACCCATAAAATGAAGGTACATCGTACCAAAACTTATGGTACACAATGAAAGCAGGGCTACAAGGAAAACTCATAGTCTAAGTGCCTCCAAAAGGAAACTGGAGATAACATACACTAGCAGCTTGACAGCACATGCAGAAGCTATAGAACAAAAAGAAGCAAATACACACAAGATTAGTAGAAGGCAGGAAATAATCAAACTCAGGGCTGAAATCAACCAAGGAGAAACAAAAAGAACTATGCAAAGAATCAACAAAACCAGAACCTGGTTCTAAAACTATCCAGTGGGAATAAAAACAGCATTTTCAGCAAACTGTGCTGGCTCAACTGGAGGTCAGCATGTAGAAGAATGCAAATTGATCCATTCTTATCTCTTCTACAAGCCTCAAGTCCAAGTGGATCGGGAACCTCAAATAAAACCAAATACACTGACACTAATAGAGGAGAATGTGGGAAAGATCCTGGAACATGTACATACAGGAGAAAATTTTCTGAACAGAACACCAATGACTTATGCTCTAAGATCAACTATAGACATATGGGACCTCATAAAATTGCAAATCTTCTTTTGTAAGTCAAAGGACAATTTCAGTTGAACAAAACGGAAACCAACTTTCAAGAACTCATTGCAGCTATGGTTACCTACACACAACATACAGTGAGTAATCAGAATGAGAGAATGTACAGAGCAATAGCTCATGAGGCTCCATCTTTTTCTGAAGAGTTATTGGTAGTGGATGGCTGGTGATGATGATCGAATTTTTGTGGGGGAGGGAGTATAGATACTGAGAGGTTGATCACCATTGAGGAGATGGCCTCACATAATAAATATATGACCAGCAGTAATCACACTTGGTAGAATAATTAAAAATAGACAAGGACATGGAGAAAAATGAGGAGGAATAGGAGAAAGCGGGAGAAGAAAGAGGAGACATGAAGTTGGGAAGGGATCTCAAAGACATGCTGAATGCCAAGAAAGGGAGTATATGAATTAAAAATTATCCATATGTGTGAGATTCACAAATAAGAGATAACATAAATTTTAAAGTTATTAGAGTCTTAGTGTTATTAGCATTTTAGCAGAATATGTTTGTATGTATGTATGTGCATATGTATGTATTTCTGACAGAGAAGATAGTTTCATGGGTACAGGTAGTTGGCATGAAGCCTGGTAACTGGAGTACATTCTCTGTAACACACACAGTATGAGGAGAGAACCAAATCCCGCAAGTAGTTGTCTCTATTCCATACTCACTAGTGCAGTCACATGACAACAACAAATGATTAGCTAAATCTAATTTTTAAAATGTTTCCTTTTTAAATTGTTAAATTTATTCGTTGTTTCCTTTCTATGCATTGTAGTTTTACCTGTATGTATCTCTGCAGAGTGAATATTTTCTATGCATTGTAGTTTTACCTGTATGTATCTTTGCAGAGTGACTATGCCTGCTATTGCTCATGGGATGTTTCTCATGGTGCCTCAAGTAGTCCTATAGAATCCTACTTGACAAAGAAAAATAGTCTTCTGAATACAACTGACTTACCAAACTTGTACCATCCAAGATCACCTGAGGCTGTTCTGAATCTTCTGTTGGATGTTCCGGTTCAACTTTTATTTTCAGTTTTACAGAGTTCAGTCTAAAAACCATATTTTAAAGTAATTATACTCACAGATCAATTCTTATAAAACAGAGTTTCTGAAATGTGCAGATACTTCTCTAAAATTATTCAAATGAATGGTTTGGTAACCATCATTTTCTAGCTGGGTTTGACATTTTTGTCAATATAAAATGTATAAAATGTAAAGAATAATTGGCTATGTTAAGTTCAAGGAGAAGTCTTGGGGCTCTAAAAATACGAAAATTACAACCTGTTTTTTATATATGTCCTAGCTTTTCAGATCCATATGAATTAACAAATGCTAAAATCTTTCATTGTGTACAATATAGTGAAAAGTGTGACAGAGAAGTAGAGCCTTGCCAATTTTTCCCTATGTTTATCTAATGGTTTTCACACTTAAAATGAAGATAGGCACAATGATTGTCAGGAGCCATAAAGGGACAAGCTAATAATTAGCAGTGATCATCCTGAAATGGCTTGCCTTGGATTATTATATCTGTGACAAGTAAGTCCTTATCAGCAGGGCTTTAAGGGACTTATTTTAGCAAAGATTCCTGCTATTAATATGTTTTTTCTATTATTATTATTATTATTATTATTATTATTATTATTATTATTATTAAACAAATATAACAATCACTAAGCAATAGCACACCCCTTTGGAGCAGATCTCTGCAGATCCATGAAGATGGATCTTGTGGTGATACTATATAGACAAATAGATGACCTCTTAAGTCTTTATGATGATCCTATAAGGATTCCTAAAATTATATCAATAATCATTAAGCTCTTTTATAGTGGGACTGCTACTAGGTGCCTTTCTGATAGTCAAAACTGCAATGAGAGATCTGCCAGCCTCCCAAGTGTTATCAGTTAATTGCTCTTAGAGAGTAACCAGACTTTCTCCTATTCAGAGCACTTTCCAAGAGGTTGTAAAAACATTAACCAAAGGTCAGTATAGGGAACTAACAATTTATTATAGGTACTAGAACAGAAGATAAATTATTGCCTGGGTTTATCTATACAAAACTTCATTAATTTCTTAGTTATAGTTTTAAACCTTCAATGAACCTGTAAAGCTAGACAGGTGATGGATGTTTAGCCAGATAATTGCTCCTAATGGATATGCATGTAAACATTCTGTGTTGTAAACTTCTATTTCATTTTATGGTTTGATTTTTGGTGTGAACTTGTGATGAACTTTGTAAAGTGTGATCATATACTCTGAAAGATGTATAAGTACTGAGGACAAAGAGATGAGAGGCAGTTAGAATAGAGAGAGAGAATAGAGATAGAAGAGGATTTTTTTTTACCTTTCCCCATTTAGAGTAGTATATAGAATAGAATTTTTCCCTTTTCTAAGGTAAAATAGAAGTTTTCCTTTTCCCCACTTAGGACCTTCCTGCTTTTCCCCTTAGATAGCTTTCATAGGAAACTTTTTAACAACTTAGTAATAAATGCTATAACCACATCTCTAAGTGTCTTTTCTTCCTGTGACCTCAGACTAGCAGGCATAAGTTAAAGCCCAGCACTTACTGCTGAGATAGTACAAAGGCTATTTACTTTTTCCTTTGCTGTTTTTGGGATGAGGTGCTAAGTGCCAGAAACTGCAGTTTCTAGCCAGAGGATCACAGAAAGCAGGTGAGCTACAGTAGCATAGTAAGTAAACTTTTCTAACATAGATAAGAAAACTTTCATTATACAGCAACCCTAAATATCTCATAAGACCAAGTCTTACACTGCCCCCCCCACCAATGCTCTTCCCCCTCAGTTGCCTCACGAAAAAACAAGAAGACTTCATCCACCACACCGGGGCTGGTCCCTAGCAAATGACCAGGAAGATATTCATCTCACTATCCCTCACACACACCCTCTCTCTTTGTGTGCATGAGTGCATGCATGCGAGTGTGTGTGTGTGTGTGTGTGTGTGTGTGTGTGTGTGTGTTATGTGTAAAAATAGACTTGGGTTTTCTATGTATCCCTGATTGAGCCTGTCTTAGTACTAATTCAGACTTACAAAAATTTTAAGGCAATCCCTATTTCTCAAGTTCAGGAGTGTTGAAAATATTTGGTACTTACCATCAAACAAAGATGAAAATAAATTTGCAGAAAAAAATAAAAAAAACTGAAGAGAAAAAAATCTTTTCAAAATGTACTTTTATTTAATGTTTCATTAAGAAAGTGAATATAACATATTGAAATAAAAATGGTTATGCTATTCATTATAAATTAAATACTAAAGTATAGATTTCCAAATCCATACTTAAAAGTAACTGATACTAAAAATATTCAGCTAATATTAACAACAAACAGAATCAGATTATAAATGAAAATCTTTCACCCATATTGAATATTAGTGATGAATCTCTATAAACACTTTTTAATTGGATAATGAGTCCATGAAAATAAGTGAAAAACCTCTATATTTGCATTTGTATATTGAATAATTTTATTCTGTAGACTGCTGTCATTTTCATGTAAGTGTGTGTTTTGTGTGTGTGTATGGTGTATGTGTGTACAAGTGTGTAGTGTATGTATGTGTGTGCATGTATGTATATGGATGCATTTGGGTGTGTTTCTTTTGTCAATATGTATAGGTGTGTCTGGCTGTGTGTGTGTGGCTGTGTGTACACTTTCTAAGTATTCTTCAGTATATGTTGTTTGATGGTTAGTTACCTTGATACATTCTAGAAGTACTGAGAAATAATACATGTCAAGGAAAAGGTTAGTGCAGGGAGGCAAGCCTTGTATGTTTTCAACATCACACACTCAATGACTTTGTGCTATATTGTCCAGACACTGTCAAAACACTGTTTACTATTCTAATTTCCAATCAAAATGGCCTTTTACCCTGGCTTCTAGACTCTTAGTTGTCACATGAGTTTGCCAACAGTGGTTGTCTTTTACAAAAAGCATGTCCACAGAATTGGAAACAACAGCATCTGATTGATTATCAGCATCTTATGATCATGGAAGTCTGACTGTGCCAGGTTTAAGAAGTGTCCAACACGGTCATCGTTCCTATGAGCATCACTAGAGAGTAACATCTACTGTGAAATATCACTGTGGCCTTACCCATCATCTTCTCGATTCTCCTCAACAGGAACAGGTTGCTCTTCAGTTTTTCCATCCTGTTTTTGTAGAACTAGGGCTGCAGCACTGTGGTTCGGGTTTTCTGCTTCTTGCACCACACTGTTCATCAGGTTTAGAACTGCAGGCACCTCAGTCTGACTCTCATTTTCTGATGTGTATGCTGAACTGGGATTCAGGTTTTCTGATACATGAATTGCACTGTGATTTCCACTTTCTGAAGCATGAACCACACTTTGAATCTGGTCTTCTGATGCATGCACCCAACTGTCATTCAGGTTTTCTGCTAATTGCAACCTGATGACTTTCTGCTTATCAGCTTCTTCAGTGACCTTTAATGAAAATTAATATAACTGACTTTAATTCTTTTATATCTCTTAAGGGAAAGAGTATCTTGTCTGTATGTAAGTCTGTGTATGGGTGCTGGGGATTGATACAGGGCCATCAGAAAACCAGCAAGAGCTCTTAACTGCTAACCCATCTCTCCATCCCAAGTAACTAAAGTGATTTAATATACAGCTTCCTTTATTAATTCTATCAATTCACTCATTGGTTTTCCTGATTTTCTTTTTTTTAACTTAGAAATGGTTTGTTTAGCTTAAAAGTCCAAGTTACAGTCCATTATCACAGAAAAGCCAAATGAACAGGAACCTTTGGTAGTTCACCAACATAGTTCATAGTTCATAGTTCATCCACAGACAGGAACAATGAATGCAGGAATGCTAACACTACAGTCACTCTAGACTGCAATAACCCTGGACCCAGCCCAAGAATGGTGCAGTCCAAATTCACAGTAAGTCTTTCAAACCCAGTGACCCAAATTCAAAAAATCTTTCACAGGAATGACCTCAGGCCAACTTAATCTAGGGAATTTCTCATTGAAGACACATTTCCAAACTGATTCTACACTGTGTCAAAAAGACAATCAAAACTACCCATAACAATGTACTTATCCCTTCTATCAATAATTTTGAGTACATTCAGAGTTATTCAATGATAAACACAATACAGTTTGAGAAATGCTTTCTCAAAATCCAAATTGCCTCCATATATTTTAACTGCTAAATGGAATTTGTATAATGCATTACATTTTTACATCCATTGGTCAACTGAAGTGCATTAAGGTGGTCTCCATCTTTTGGCTATTATGAATAATACTGCCATGAACATCTATAATATGCAAGACTTTGTATGAATATATATTTTTATTTCTACTTGGAATGCAGTGAGAAGTAGAATTGTTGGGCTCTTGGATTTCATTTATTTTAATTGTTAAGAAATTTACAACATATTTGAAATGGAATGTTCAATATTGCATCCACTCCAGCTGTGTGGGAAGGTTCTACTCTTCACATCTTCGAGAATACTTATATCTACCTTTAAAAAAACCAAAATTATACCTACTACAAAAGTATGAAATGGAATCTACTGGTTCAAATTTAATCATGTTGGACACCTTTTCCTGTTTTGTGACAATTTCTATTTCTTCAGGGAAATATATATTCAGAATATTGACAGTTTGAAATGGATTCTTTATCACACTATGGAATACTTTTATATATATTATGAGATATTTATAATATATTAATAACAATTGTGAAAACATGACTTGTAAATCTATGCACAATCTGGTGTCTAGTTTTATCTGTGTTTTAACATTTCATTTCTATCATGAAGCTCACAAGTTTTTAATTTGTCAGTGCTCACATTATTAATTTATTTTTTCCATAGGCACTATTTTATTGAAAAATTCATGTATGCATATAATGTGTTTTTATCTCTCACTCTCCATTTTCTTACTTCCAGTTTCTCCCCATTCCATCCAACTTCAAGTTTCTTGCTGCCACACTGTGTGTGTGTGTGTGTGTGTACATGCATATCTGTTTGGTGGCAGTCTTGTGTGCATATCTGTTGCAAAACCCAGGAGTCTAATTAGTGCTGCTTGTGTATGCAAGAGTGTACCATCTACTGGACATGGGTAGCTTTGCAGTGGCAGCATTTTTTAAGATAAGTTGCAGAACCTTGTTCTGCAACAATTAATTACCAAATAGATTCTCAGACAGGGATGGGGCTTTTTGACTGGGATTTTGGCTGGCTTTATCTTACATAGGTGTTGTGCATGAAGTCAAAGGCTCTGTGAGCTCATGTACACAATTGTCCTACCATGATCAATAAATATATCTCTATTGCAGATGTCCACTATCTGCTGCTTACAGTCCTTCTGTCCTCTAATCAATAATCCCAAAATCTTGGGAGGAAAATGAGTGGTATTGATTGTAATACACTCAACAGCTACTGTTCTCTGTATTAATCACCATCTGCAAAAGGAAATTCCTTCAGTGAGGGTTGAGAGATACACTAATCTATGGGTATAAAGATTACTTAAGGGACAATTTATAGGCCCACATTAATAAATATATGAGCAGCCATAATCAGACTTTGTAGGATAATTAAAAATGGATAAGAACATGGAGAAAAAATAGAAAGAAGTTGAGAAGTAAGAGGAGACATGAAGTTGGAAAGGGATCTCAAAGATATGTTGGATGTCAAGAATGGGATTATGCATTAAAAAATTATCCATATGTGTGAGATTCACAAATAATAGATAACATCAATTTTAAAGTAATTAGAGTTTTAGAAATATTAGCATTTTAGCAGAATACATACATATATGTGTGTGTATGTATGTATGTATGTATGTATGTATGTGTGTATGCATTTTAGACAGACAAGATAGTTTCATGGGTACAGGTAGTTAACACCAAACCTGGTAACTGGAGTACATTCCCTGTAACACACAGTATGAGGAGTGATCCAAGTCCCAGAGGTTGTTATCTCTATTCTATACTCACTAAGGCAATCACATGACAACATACACAAATGATTAGCTAAATCTAATTTTTAAAATGTATAATTTCTAAATTGTTAAATTTATTCATTGTTTTATTTCTATACGTTGGAGTTTTGCCTTTATGTACCTCTGCTGAGTGAATATGCCTGCTATTGCTCATGGGATGTTTCTCATGGTGCCTGAAGTACTCCTATACAACACTGCTTGACAAAGGAAAATAGTCTTCTGAATACAACTGACTTACCAAACTTGTACCATCCAAGATCAACTGAAGCTGTCCTGAATCTTCTGTTGGAAGATGTATTCTAACTTTTTTCTTCCGTTTTTTACGTTTCAGTCTAAAAACCATATATTAAAATAATTATACTCACAGATCAATTTTTATAAAACAGAGTTCCTGAAATGTGCAGAAATTTTTCTAAAATTATTCGAATGAATGGATTTGTAACCATCATTTTTCTAGTTGGGCTTGAAAATTTTGACAAGATAAAATGTACAAAATGTAAAGAATAATTGGCTATGTTCAGTTCTGAGAGAAGTCTCAGGGCTATAAAACATAAAAATTACAATCTGCATTCAGCTTTTCCATATAGGTCCTAACTTTTCAGGTCCATATGAACTAACAAACACTAGAGTCTTTCATTGTGCATAATGTAGTGAAAAGTGTGACAGGGAAGCAAAGTCCTGCTAATTTTTTCCTATGTTTATCTAATGGTTTCCACATTTAAAATGGAGATAGGCACAATAACCAGGAAGATACCTCTCTCAATCTCCTGCCCACAGACCTCTCTCTCTCTCTCTCTCTCTCTCTCTCTCTCTCTCTCTCTCTCTCTCTCTCTCTCTCGTGTGTGTGTGTGGTGTGTTTGTAAGAGTGTGTGTCTCTATGTGTATGTGTGTGAGTGTGTGTGTTAAGTGTCAAGATAGACGTTGGTTTTCTATGTATTCCTGTCTAAGCCTGTAAAAGTACTAATTAAGGATGATGAAAATTTTAAGGCAATCCCCATTTCTCAAATTTATGAGTGTTGAGAATTTTAGGTACTTGCCTTCAAACAAACATTTAAAAAACTGAAAAAAACAGAAGGCTGAAGAGAAAAAATATACTTTAATTTAATATGGCATTTAAAAAGAAAATGAATATAACATGTTTAGATAAAAAAATTCATATGCTCTTCATTTTAAATCAAATACTAATGTATAGAGTTCCAAATCTATGCTTTAAAGAAACTTTGATATTAAAAATCTTCAGCTAATATAAACAACAAATAGAATCAGATTATGAATGAAAATCTTTGGCCCATATTGAAGATTACTGATGAATCTGTATATACACTTTTAATTTGGATAATTGCTTCTCTATCTATGGAAACTATGTGATGATATCCTAAATAATATATTTATTTGTTCTTCATACCAATTGATTGGATCAGACACGAATGATTGTACCCAATATACAATACCACAAAGTCAGAAAAATAACAGAATTAGCAACTTTACCTCTTCAGTTCATCAGCTTTCAGTATCTGGTCTCTCTTGTCTACTAAAAATTTTGCCAGGCTTTCGTTGTTTCTTAATCGAGCCAAGGTACATGGTGTAAAAGTATCCTGTAGAAAAACAATAGTTGATAATTCTGAGAACTTGATTTCTCTCAAAATAATGGACAATCCCATGGAAGACTTAATGGAGCTCCCTTCTTCTGAGGGTCAGCGAGCCACAGCCTTGCCCTTCTCACCCCACAGTGCTCTTGTACTTGTTGCTCTTCCCTTTGCACAGCCTCTGCCTGCTGCTGAGAGCTGCCTACAAATCCTGTCCTCCTGACACTCATTTGAGGGTGAAAAGGTCACCTGAGCTTGGCTTTTTCCCTGGCATTACCATGGTATTTGAGTCATGTGATTGCTCCTTGCTAAACCAAAGCTCCTTGAGGATGGAGCCCTCATTTTTACCTCTAATACCCCAAACATTAAACCATAGTGAAAAGGTCTCCAGTATTTCCATTGAGTGATGAGTTAAATTGCATCTCTGGGAGAGGGTTTAATCCTTCATATTACAAACTATATTTAGTTTACCAGAATACCATGCCTCGTGTGAGCACCATGTTCATCTGTTAGAAAAATGTTATAATCCTGAGCACAATAAGACCAGTATGGAAGAAATATCATGACATGCATAATCCTCCCTACATGGTGATTTTGTGGCAAACACACAACTTCACTGAAAGCATTACAGAAACAACTGCATTCCCACCAGACTATGGAAAGCAACTCTTTAGATTCTACTTATGGTATTAGGAACCCATGGCAGACATGCAAATGGTTCACTGAGATATAAGTTGTAAACTAAACGATACAGGCATCAAATATACTCTGATAACTTATGAACAACGGATCTGTACCATTTTTCCACCTACAGGACAATGAATCTCTTATTGTTAAGAACTCTCAATGTCTCTGATACACATTTACTTAAAATTATTTAGGCCAGTTTTTTTAGTTACTACTAAAGGTTATTTCTAAGCAAAATATAAATCAGATATTAAAATGAAACTATCAATACAAAGTCTGGTAACTGTGTGTGTGGTCATTTTAGAACAATGAAAACCACTATCTGAATGCATGTGGAATGCATGACTTTAGTCCCAGCATTTGGGAAGCAGAGACACAGTACCAGAGAGCTAGGGATACACAGAGAAACAGGCAGACAGGCAGACAGGCGGACAGGCGGACAGGCGGACAGGCAGACAGGCGGACAGGTGGACAGGTGGACAGGTGGACAGGTGGACAGGCGGACAGGCGGACAGGCAGACAAGGAGATAGGAACTGAGCTGCTAGCATGTTCAATGAACAATGCTGAACAAGAAGATATTTTTCTTTGCAATAATCATAAGCCTTGCACCGGCTCCTATAATTAACTTCATCAAGCTTACAGATATGCAAAGGGAATGGGATTGCTTAAGGGATGAAAGTTGTTTAAAAAAAAAAAAAACAACCTCTAACAATTAAAATAAAATACCATTTGTAAGATAGTTATAAATTACACAACATAGTCTTACCAAATAATATATTTTTAAATGTCCTGTCATTGATTTCACAATGCAAATAAGTCATTAAAAGCACATGCAGTGAAAATAATCTGTAAAT
The DNA here is from genome assembly GCF_011762505.2 of Arvicanthis niloticus. NCBI lineage: Eukaryota > Metazoa > Chordata > Mammalia > Rodentia > Muridae > Arvicanthis > Arvicanthis niloticus. Next base: position 75,086,155 of record NC_047665.1, on the reverse strand, counting down.
CAAAGCTGTGTGGTCTCTACCTTGTTCCTTATACTGATGTCAGCATGGTGTTCCAGCAGTATGTCTGCCATTAAGATGTTGTGATGCCAAGCAGCATAGTGCAGAGCCGTGTTCCCATGGTTGTCCTTGGTATTTGGGTCAGCACCATGATCTAGTAAAATGGATGCGCATTCAGCATGCCCATACTGTGAAGCCTATGGGTATTACATCAAGAAATAAATAGGAAAGATGGGAAATACAAAAATTTCACAATTTTACTAACCATTTGCATTTAGCCGAGATCAGGTTTATTCCCAGAATTCCCATCAAATCTGTGTCACACTGAAACTGTTAGGTGATATCTACCTTAATTAGTGCTGTGCAGTTGCCACTGTCTCTGAGATCAAAGTCACAATTCCACTGTATTAGAAGGGCAACTACAATAGGATGGCCATGTGCACAGGCATAGCGCAACATTGTTCTGCGAAAATAAAGACATTTTAAGAATTTTTACGACCCTTCCAGTCTGCACCAGTGCCCAGAGCAGTCATAGGGTGCCAGTTCTGCACCACATTTCCCAAACCCCAGGGAAAGCTGGACTCCCAGGAGCTCTAACACACCCAGGAACATACGATAATAGAACTACAAGATTTCAGAAGCCTGGGCACACCAGGATGTTAGGATCCCAGAAGCAACCTGACTCCCAGGAGCTATCCAGGATCTCGGGATCACAGGATCACGGGATCACAGGGTCACAGAGACAGATGAACTCTGAGGAATTCTGAGACAAGCAAGATAACAGGATAGACTTCTCCAGTCAGAGACAGTGAGTGAAGGTAGCACTAGAGATAACCAGCTGGCAAAAGGCAAGTGCAAGAACATAAGCAACAAAAACCAAGGTTACTTGGCATTATCAGAACCTAGTTCTCCCACCATAACAAGTCCTGAATTCCCCATGACACCAGAAAAGCAAGATTCAGATATAAAATAACTTCTCAGGATGATGATAGAAGACTTTAAGAAAGATCTCAATAACACCCTCGAAGAAATACAGGAGAGCATAGGTAAACAGGTAGAAGCCCTTAAAGAGGAAACCCAAAAATCCCTTAAAGAATTACAAGAAAACACAACCAAACAAGTGAAGGAATTGAACAAAACCATCCAGGACATAAAAATGGAAGTAAAAACAATAAAGAAACCACAAAGGGAGACTAGTGCAGGCTCTGTCCAGTTTCTTTTTGTAGGCACTTAGAGCTATGATTTTTCCTCTTAGCACCACTTTCACTGTGTCCCACAAGTTTTGGTATGATGTGTCTTCATTTTCAAAAAAATTCTAAAAGGTCTTTAATTTCTTTCTAAGAAAGAGATCAGGAGTCATGGATGCAAACATCACCAACAAAATACAAGAGATAAGAGACAGAATCTCAGGTACAGAAGATACCATAAAAAGAAAAAACCTTGAAACAACAATTTAAAAAAATACAAAATGCAAAAAACTCATAACCCAAAATGTCTAGGAAATCCAGGACACAATGAGAAGACCAAACCTAAGGATAATAGGTATAGAATAGAACTAAGATTTTCAACTAAAAGGGCCAGTAAATATCTTCAACAAAGTTATAGAAGAAAACTTTCCTAACGTAAAAAAAGAGATGCCTATGAATATGAAAGGAGCCTACAGAACTCCAAATAGACTAGACTAGAAAAGAAATTCCTCCTGTCACATAATAATCAAAACACCAAATGCACATAACAAAGAAAGAATATTAAAAACCATAAGGGAAGAAGGTCAAGTAACGTATAAAGGCAGACCGATCAGAATTACACCAGACTTCTCACCAGAGACTACCAGAAGATCCTAGACAGATGTCATACAAACCTTAAGAGAACACACATGCCAGCCCGGGCTACTATGCTCAGCAAAACTCTCAATTAACATAGATGGAGAAACCAATATATTCCATGACAAAAGTGAACTTACACAATATCTTCCCACAAATCTAGCCCTACAAAGGATAATAGAGGGGAAACATCCAACACAAGAAGGGAAATTATATCCTAGAAGAAGCAAAAAAGTAAGGTACTTCCAACAAACCCAAAAGAAAATAGCCACATAAACATAACTCTACCTCTAATAACAACAACAACAAAAACCGGGAAGCAACAATTGTTTTTCCTTAGTATCCCTTAACATCAATAAACTCAATTACCCCATAAAAAGCCACAGATTAATGGACTGAATATGTCAGCAGTACCCAACATTTTGCTTCATAAAAGAAATACACCTGAGTAACAAAAACAGACACTACCTCAGAATAAAAGGCTGGAATACAATTTTCCAAGCAAATGGAAAAAAAAAAATCTGAAATAGCTATTCTAATATCAAATAAAATGGACTTTCAACTTAAAGCTATCAAAAAGGATAAGGAAGGACATTTCATATTCATCAAAGAAAAAGTCAGCCAACATGAACTCTCAATTCTGAACATCTATGCACCAAATGCAAGAGCACTCACTTTCATAAAAGAAACCTTACTAAAGCTCAAAGGACACATTGCACCTCACACAATAATAGTGGGAGACTTCAACACCTCACTCTCAGCAATGGACAGATTATGGAAACAGAAAGTAAGCAGAGTTACAGTGAAATTAACAGAAGTTATGAAACAAATGGATTTAGCAGATATTTATAGAACATTTCATCCAAAATAAAGAATATACCTTCTCAGAACTTCATGAATCCCTTAAAGAATTACAAGAGAACACAACCAAACAGGTGAAGAAATTAAACAAAACCATCCAGGACATGAAAATGGAAGTAAAAAATAATAATGAAATCTCAAAGGGAGACTACCCTGGAGATAAAAAACCTAGGAAGAAGATCAGGAGTCACAGATGCAAGCATCACCAACAGAATACAAGAGCTAGAAGGGAGAATCTCAGGTGCAGAAGATGCCATAGAAAACATTGACACAACTATCAAAAATGCAATATGCAAAAAGTTCTTAATACAAAACATCCAGGAAATTCAGGATTTCATTGGACACAATGAGAAGACCAAAGCTAAGGATAATAGGTATAGATGAGAGTGAAGATTTCCAAATTAAAGGGCCAATAAATATCTTCAACAAAATTATAGAAGAAAATTTCCCTAACCTAAAGAACGAGATGCCCATAAACATACAGAAGCGTACAGAATGCCAAATAGACTAGACCAGAAAAGAAATACCTCTCACCACATAATAATCAAAACACCAAATGCACAAAACAAACAAAGAATATTAAAAACCATAAGGGAAAAAGGCCAAGTAACATATAAAGGCAGACCCATCAGAATTATACCAGACTTCTCACCAGATACTATAAAAGCAAGATCTAGGAAAGATGTCATACAGATCCTAAGAGAACACAAATGCCAGCTCAGGCTACTATACCCAGCAAAACTCTCAATTAACATAGATGGAAATACCAAGATATTCCATGACAAAACCAAATTTACACAATATTTTTCCAAAAACCCAGCATTACAAAGGATAATAGAGGGAAAGCTCCAATACAAGGAGGGTAGTTATGCCTTAAAAAGAACATGAAAGTAATCCTCTTCCAACGAATTCAAAAGAAGACAGCCACACAAAGATAATTCCACCTCTAATAACAAAAATAATAGGAAGCAACAATCATTTTCCCTTAATATCTCTTAACATCAATGGACTCAATTCCCCAATAAAAAGACAAAGGCTAATGGACTGGATATGTAGACAGGACCCAGCATTTTGCTGCATACAGGAAACCCACCTCAGTGACAAAGACAAACACTACATTAGAGTAAAAGGCTGGAAAACAATTTTTCAAGCAAATGGTCCTAAGACACAAGCTGGAGTAGCCATTCTAAAACCTCCAGCCCGAGAACACAAAGGGAGGGACTCATGCCTCCACCTGTATAGGTAGTTGAGGGTGGCCTTGTCAGGAGTCAGTGGAAGTGGAGGGCCTTGGTGCCTGAAAGTTTGGATTCCCTAGTGTTGGGGAATTTGAGAGCAAGGAGGCAGGAATGGGAGGATGGTGGAAGCATACCCTCATAGAAACTCCCAGAATTATATGGATTAGACATGACAGAGGCAGGCCTCCAGAAGACTAGATTTCAGAATTCAAACAAAAAATTATCTTGATACTAAAATCTGTTTTGAGAATTGTATATTGCAGAATACGCAGCCTTGGTGTATCTATTCATCAAGCAAGCTGAGCAGACCTGCTTGAACCTCTGATGTCCTGGAATTCCAGCTGGATGCACTGAAGACACAACATCAGAAGCTTATCAATTTACCCTTCTTCCCACCCCTCTTCTAATATCTCAACACCCATAATCAGCCTGAAGAAGTTAGTGAAGAGTCGGCACCCCTATTCCCTGGGCTTGAGGACTGCGGCTGTCTTTCTAGGGAAAAGTAATGGTTTTGTTGGAACAGGGAGGAATAGCTAGGATTTATTGCATAGCCATAACCTATTGGTAGAAATCTGTACAATTGTTATTAAGATGAAGTTATAATTTCTTAAATGGTACAAAATTTACTTTGATTTCATATTTAAGGTTTACAGTGGTATGAGTTTCATATTGGTATAAAAGTGAGATTAATAGTGTTACTCTCATAGGCATTGTGCCTATACAACACATTTAGGAATACAAGGCTTAGACCCAGTCCTTCTTTAACTTTTTTAACTGATTTGAGATGGTTAGACTGTGAGTTAAGGGACTATAGCAAATTCATGGCTCTGAGTTTATTGTTAGGGTGTTTTCTATATTTTATTTAGAAATAGCTGAGAGAAGTTAACAGACAGCAGTCCAGATTGCCTTACATGGATAGTTGATTTTCAAAACATCAGAAGTCCACAGAATTGAGGTTACAAACATTTCTGTATTGATGTTCATTTTGATTAGAGACCTGTCTGCTCCTGACAGCTTCCTGTCTTGGATTCTAAGAAGAAATTGAACATCTTTGGAGTTACTCCAGCTGTTGGGAGACAGCCACTAAGCAAGAATTGCCTCTTTCCATCTACAGACAAATTACTGTCCAGAAAAGGACACACTTGAGGAATAGTCGACTGATTATATCTGCCAATACAGAGTAATCAGCCCTTAATAATTCTGCATCACTAAGTCTGTCAGATGATCCTGGGCCAGAAGGCTGAAGATCAGATGCTCCAATGTTTTTTAGTATAGGGACTGTCCAGGTATTCAGCAGTCTCTATAAATTGGCTAAGTTTTAGAAGCTATGCTTTGTGCTTCCCATAATTTCAGTTAATTCAGTCATTCTGGATTTCTGATGGGGTTGAAGACTTATAGTCTCATAGCCAATCTTGGCTACTTACTTTAAGAGAAAATATTTGAGAGGATGGTTTTCAGCTGACATTCATTCTAAAGCCAAGAAAAAAGTCAGGTTCAGAACTAAGTCTTTTAGTTAGGAGAGATGACAGAGGTTCTGGTTAGTCAACAAAATGATGGACTGGGTATTAGGTCTATTTTGTACCTTACTGATACAAATTGGTATAGTTATGCTCTAATTGTATTTTGATAGAAAAGTTTTATTTTAACAGGAAGGGTGTTATGTAAGAAGATCTAAAGTGGGAGGAGTAAGGAGAAGAGGAGAAGTAGAGGAGGAGCTAGGAGACGAGAGATAGGGGATGGGGGGGGAGGGGAACATGGAGGAGGATGTCGAGTGTCTCCTGAAGTCAAAGGTAGTTGGTATATCTAGGTTGGGTATTGGGTTATGCTTCTGATTGTATGGGCATCTTGTTATTGAGCATTACCAAACTTATAAAGCCTTTGATTAACATTTTTTAAAAGTTACTAATAAAAAAAGAAAAAAATTAAAAAAGAAAAATAAAATTAACTCAAAGAAATCAGTAGCCTTCCTTTATTTAAAGAATAACAGGCTGAGAAAAAAGTTAGAAAAATGACACCCTTCACAATAGTCACAAATAATATAGAATACCTTGTTGTGAATCTAACCAAGAAAGTGACAGATCTATACGACAAGAACTTCAAGTCTTGAAGAAAGTAAATGAAGATCTCAGAAGATGGAACGATCTCCCGTGCTCATGGATCGGCAGGATTAATATAGTAAAACATGATCATCTTACTCAGAGCAACCTGCAGATTCAATACAATCCACATCAAAATTCCAACTCAATTCTTCACAGAGTTAGAAAGAGCAAGTCTCAAATTCATTTGGAATAACAAAAAACCCAAAATAGCAAAATCTATTCTCAACAATAAAAGAACTTCTGGGGGAATCACCATCCATGACCTCAAGCTGTACTACAGAGCATTAGTGATAAAAACTGCATGGTATTGGAACAGAGACAGGCAGGAAGATCAGTGGAATAGAACTGAAGAGCCTGATTAACTCCTATACCTATGGTCATTTGATATTTGGCAAAGAAGATAAAATGATTCCGTGGATAAAAGACAGCATTTTCAACAAATGGTGCTGGTTCATCTGACGATCAGCATGTAGAAAAATGAAAATTGATCCATTCTTATCTCCTTGTACAAAACTCAAGTCGAAGTAGATCAAGGACCTCCACATGAAACCAGACACACCGAAACTAATAGAAGAGAAGGTGGGGAAGACCTCGAACACATGGGCACAGGGGAGAAGTTCCTGAACATGACACCAATGGCTTATGCTCAAAGATCGTGAAATGACAAATGGGACCTCATAAAATTGCAAATCTTCTGTAAGGTAAAGGACACTGTCAATAAACAAAACAGCTAATATCAAAAATATCCAAAAACCTCAAGAAGCTAGACTCCAGACAATCAAATAATATTATTTAAAAATGGGGTACAACATTCAACAAAGAATTTTCAACAGAGGAATGTAGAATGGCTAAGAAACACCTAAAGAAATATTCAACATCTTTAGTAATCAGGAAAATGCAAATCAAAACAAACCTGAGATTCCACCTTATACCAGTCAGAATGGCTAAGATTAAAAACTCAGATGACCGTAGATGCTGGCAAGGATGTGAAGAAAGAGGAACACTCCTCCATTGTTGGTGGGCTTGTAAGCTGGTACAACCACTATGGAAATCAGTCTGGCAGTTCATCAGAAAATTGGACACAGTATTATCTGAGGACCTAGCTATACCACTACTGGGCATATACCCAGAAGATGCTCCAATATATAACAAACACACATGCTCCCCTATTTCTGTTCGTAGCAGCCTTATTTATAATAGCCAGAAGCTGGCAAGAACCCAGATGTCCTTCAATAGAGGAATGGATACAGAGACTGTGGTACATTTACACAATGGAATACTAGTCAGCTATTAAAAACAATGAATTCATGAAATTCTTAGGCAAATGATGGAACTAGAAAATATCATCCTGAGTGAGGTAACCCAGTCACAAAAGAACACAGATGGTATGCGTTTGTTGATAAGTGGGATATTAGCCCAAAAGCTCACAATATCCAAGACATAACTAACAGACCACATGAAGCCCATGAAGAAAAAATACCAAAGTTTGGGTGCATCAGTCCTTCTTAGGAGAAGAAACATAATACTCACTAGAGCAAATATGGAGATAATGTGTGGAGCAGAGACTGGAAGAGGGACCGTCCAGATAGTGCCCCACCTGGGGATCTATGCCAAGTGCAGTCAACAAATGCAAACACTGATGTAGATGTCAGGAAGTGCATGCTGGCAGGAGCCTGATATACCTATCTCCTGAGAGGTTCTGCCAGAGCCTGAATATACAGAGGTGGGTGCTAGTATATAACCATTGAACTGATTACAGGATCCCCAATGGAGGAGTTAGAGAGAAGACTGAAGGAGTTGAAGGGGCTTGCAGAATATGATAATAGTAAATTGTATCTGAAAAATAACTCTTTGATTTATAAATCTTTAACTAAAGAAAAACCAGGACTCAAATGAGAAAGTATGGGTCATTTTATTACTTACTTAAATGTATACAGTGTGCAGAAATGAGAGGTTCCAATGATTAATGAATAGGAGATTTTGATACTGCTATAATTTTTCAAAATAGCTACTCTTTATAATTTCCTAATTTTAGAAATATTGTTAATTGAAAGGAAAGAGGTAGAGGTCCAATTAGACTTGAGGTCTATTTCTCTAAACTTTCTACATAGGGCAGAAAATCTGGACAGGGTGAGAGACATTTACAGGCCATAGAATAAATGTGATACCTACATAATAGAGAATCAGTGTATATTTGGTGAACTATTGTGTAAAAAGAATAAATAAAGTTGAGGAGTTCAGTGTTTTATACTTAATAATTGTGAGTATTCTGATAAATTTAATTAATTATTTTATTAATTATAACTCACAACTCATAAGTCAAGAAATTGGTGAGATTGAATTTATATTTATTTTATCAGCAAGCTGTAGGAGGTATAAAGTAACACTGTCAATAATCATTATCTTCCCCTAATGTGAGAAAATTGCCTCAACAAATGGGTCCATGAAGTTACGTGCAAAACCTCTACAGTTGCATTTGTATATCCAACAGTTTTATTTTGTAGACTGCTGTCATTTTTATGTGTCTCTGTATGTGTGTGGGCGTGTGTATGTTGTAGGTGTGTACATGTGTACAGTGTGTGTGTGCATGCACATGTATGTATGTGTGGAGTATTTGTATGTTTCTTGTGTTAATGTGTGTAGGTGTGTGTGCCTCTGTGTGTGTGTGTGTGTGTGTGTGTGTGTGTGTGTGTGTGTGTCTGTGTGTGTCTGTGTGTCTGTGTGTCTGTGTGTACAGGTGTGTCTATGTGTGTTCTGGATTAATGATGTTAGCTAATCTTTAAGTCTCTATTTTATTATCTTCAAATTAAGGCCCACAGATATGGAAAGTTTTTCATTTAAATAGCTACAATATGGGTCATTTTTTTTTTTTTTTTTTTTTTTTTTTTTTTTACTTATTGAAATAAACATGTATTTCAACACCCAGGAAGCTATGTTGAATTGTCTTAAATTACAACTTGCCACAGCTTAAAATCACCTATAACCAGAGCCTTAACTGAGGAATTCTGTACATCAGGTTTGCTGTGGGGATGTGTATAGGGTACTTTCTTGTTAACTGTAGAAGGACACACTATGGGTACCAATGTTCCACAGGCTGAGTAATGAGAGCAAACAGCTTGCTTTTGTTTTATTCCTTTCTTGTCTGTGTATGTGGAGTGACCAGATCCTGACTCTGATTTCCCCATTATAATAAACTATAACCCCCTTTTCTCCAGGATTTTGCTTTGTTGGGGTGTTTGATCACAGTAACAGAAATGAAGACATGGCAATAGTTGAGTGACCTTTAAAAAGTTTTGTGATGAGTACCTGATGTTCAAGATAAAATACAAAATGTACCAGAGATATAAATATGACAATGGCCAGTGAAAAATATAGAGAGCATTATGCAGACTTTCTAAGAAAGAATGAAGTTACAACAGAGTATGCCAATGGGACTTTCAAACTGCTGGTATTCATATATAGACTTATGTAATCATTTGGTGTTTATCAAGCATAATGAGAGGTAAATGATCATCCTGTCCAAAATTTTCCAACATGCAAATGCACACAACTTTATAAAGCTCATATTTATTCTCTTGTGCCTATATTTATAATTTCCTGATTTCAGGAAGCCACTTTTGCTTTTTCTGTGAATATCTCTGATTTTTCCTTCAACATATCTAACCTAAGCTTTTGTCTTCCTCCTGTTCTAAGACAAGGCACTATACGTGATTCGTGTATCTCAGCTTTAAAAAACTTTCTTTAGTAGGTTGAAAAAAGTAAGGAGCATATTTAAGACAGATTTTCAGTTTAAAGTCATTTTTCCTTCTCATTCTTATGACTGCAGACATTATGGCTTTTGAAGAAAAACTTGTATAAATGGAAAGAAAACCTGTATTTGAGATAAACACATTCAATGTCTTATTTTCAGAAAACTTCAACTAAAATGATGTCTAATTATGTGTAACAAACTTGTAAGTATATATGACTGCATAATAAACTTTAAGTTTTGCATTAAGATTTATTCTTTACTTCTAAAGTCATTAACTGCTTTTAGAATATATTAATATACAGTACAAATTGTATATGATAATTATTATGTGAAAAATAGTCATAAATTTGCATGTCACAAAAATATTTTATTACCAATAAATGTATAATAATACTTCTCCATGTGTTCATGGCAGAATTCACAGATAAATAAAAAATTAAGGTGCCATTTAACAAGGATGGCATTTTGGATATGAATTTGTCGGGATGTACAAATTGAGAAAAATGAAGGTAACAACCCACTCTACATGAAAGAGCTGAGGGAAAACCAAAGCTACAGTACAGTTTGCAGATAATGAAAAACACAAAGAAATATCAAGGAATGAAGGGGAAGCAGCCTGTGTGGCTCTCCAAGGCTGAGGAGAGCTAAGCCTTCCAAAAGATAAACCATGTGGTCCTGAATTTCTGCTCTGAGCTGCATGATAAGACCATAGATTCCAGAAGCCTGGAATTCAGCTAGAGACAGCCTTTGAAAATGACACCAAAGATTAATGTTAGCATTGCAGGAGTTCACGTTGATTCTCTGTATACTGCCCGTAGGTGAACTCAGACGCCAAATTGAAAGAGTGGTTATTACTATTAAGTGAGTTAGTTACTTTGGGGCACTGAAGGAATGAAATTTAATGACATGAACACATCAACCTACTATAGAGCCTGGGAGAGAAACACGTACATCAGGCAATCACAGAAAAGAGGAGGGCTGAATATCAAAACATAAAGAAATTCAAGAATCAAGGGAGTTGAGTGGTGAACAGTTCTAGGTCAGTAGCGCCCCCACTCCCCACCTTCATGGAACAGTAGAGTAACCGCCAAGCTCAGAGATGACCACCTTTGATTCCTAAGACATCTTAATGACAAAGGCCAATATACTAGTCACCAGAACTGAAGGCATTGGCAGTTCCCTCCTCGCTCGTTTTCTGGGCTACTTAGGAAAGCTGACACATCTTTCTCCACACGACTCCCAACCTGTGCCTTGGCCCTGACTCTCAGTTCCAGTTACCTGTCATTCTTGTCTCGATCATTGACGCCAGTTTTTTCAAGTATGAGTCTGCTCTGAACCGTGGCAACAGCACCCCGGCTCGCAGCCTTGTGAATCTTTCCAAAAGCTTTGTACCTTTTGGGCTTTCTGAAGGAATGGAGGGCAATAGCATCCCAGCACTGCCCATCAGGGCCCAGGAAGGACTCCCTCTGGCTGGTGGAGGGGCCAGAGGAAGAATGCCTTCGATTCCAGTTGCCAAACAACTTCTTCATGGTGGAGCTCCCCCATCCACCCACCCCAAGTCACTAGATCCCTGCTCCTCCCCCTCGGTTGTTGGCCACTCTCAACCAACACACTGTTATATGTCAAAAGGAGGCCAAGTGAGTTTTGCCACCACCACGACAAAGCACCCACAGGCAAGCTCAGAAGGATAGAGTCCAGGCAGCACAGGTACTCCTGTCAACTGAAGACCATCCCACTGTTGCCAAGCAACGCATCAAAACTCAGGCATGAGCAGTCTGACCAATTGGAACGCCTGTATCAAACTACTATAATAGAAATTCTCAGCATGCTTGCTGTTTATGCTCATGGCCTGATCTGGGAAATTGGATTACTATCTCAGTCTAGCCTTGGATCTGAGAAACCACACATTTGCTGGGGACTGCTGAAGCCTGCTGGAGCCAGCACTGGTTTAGTCTCTGAGAGCAATTTCCTAAAAACCTGTCAGTCAAGCTGCCCTTTCTTTGACTTCCAAAAAAAAAAAAAAAAAAAAAAAAAAAAAGCCACTGTGCACCCACTGTTGTCAATAGGGATTTAGCAGGAGCCATTAGGCAAGGAAGACGACTTTGGTGACTCCAAAAGCAGTGACATTATTTTGGGTTTTGGGTTTGTTTGTTTGTTTAGATGGTTTGGTTTGGTTTAGTTTGGAGTTTTTGTTTTTGTTGGTTTTGGCTGTTGATTTGGAGAGGTATATTTGATTCCATTAGGGGCTTTCACTAACAGCTGGATGGGCTCACTTACTAGACCAGGCTGGCCCAGGAATGAAAGAAATCTGCCTGCCTCTGCCTCCCATATGCCAGGATTAACAATATGCACCACCACACCCAGCCATATTTGCAACTTTTTCTTAGCAGAAACAAGCACCACTTAGCCTGATAAGTGAGAAGCCATCCAGTCTTTTTTCTGCCCTTTGGAGCAGTCTGTCCTTCACTGTATCTACGCTGTTGGATGTGTCTGCTTGAGTTAGGAACATTTTCAACATTTGAATTACTTACTCCTTTACTTCTCATGAGCCCTGTAATTTCTTTATTCTCTGGGTAATAATGTCAGTGTGATATGGGACTGAAGATGAGCCTGGAAACACTAACAAAAACTGCATAATATTTGCATAAAAGCAGACAGGTTGGCCAATGAAACTGATTGAAGACACAGAAAACAACCCTCACATCTACTGACACTAGATTTTGACAAAGAAGCAAAAACCATACAATGGGGGAAAAAACAAGGTATCCTCAATAAATGCTGTGAGTCTAACTGGATGTCTTCATGTTACAAAATGCAAATAGATTCACAACTCAAGCCCAAGTAGATCAAAGAGCTCAACATAAAACCAGATATAGTAACTCTAATAGAAGGGAAAGTGGGGACTAGCCTTGAATGCATTGGTACAGGAGACAACTTCCTGGACAGAATACCAACACCTCGGTCACTGAGATCATCACTTAATAAATGGGACCTCGGGAAGTGAAAAATCTTCTGTAAGGCAAAGGACACCATCAACAGGACAAAACAGCCTATAGAATTGGAAAAGGTCTTCACCAACCCTACATCCAACACAGGGGGTAATACCCAAAATATATAAAGAACACACGAAATTAGACACCAACAAACAAAATAGCCCAATGAGAAGGTAAGGTACAGAACTAAACAAAGAATTCTCAACAGAGGAATCTCTAATGGCCGAGGAGCACTTAAAGAAATATTTAATGTCCTTAGTCACTGGGGAAATGCAAATCAGAATGACTCCAATATTCCATCTTACAACCAATAAAATGGCTAAGTTTAAAATCTCAAGTGATATTCCCATGCCATTGGTGAGCATGAATCCCTGACACTGTTAATGATACACTGTTGTACTTGCAGATGAGATACTAACATGGCTGTCATCTGAGAGGCTCCACCCAGCATCTGACTAAGACAAATGTGGAAACCCACAGGCACAGTGAATGGAGTTTGGGGACTCTTAAGGAAGAATGGGAGGAAGGGGTTTAGCACCTAAGGGGTTATGAACTCTATAGGAAGACCAACAGGATCAACTGACCTGGATCTTTGGGGCTCTCAGAGACTGAACCAAAACATACATGGGCTGAACCTAGGCTATCCCAGAAATATATAGCACATGTAAATCCAGGCCTTCATGTGAGTTTCAAACAACTGGAGAAAGGGCTGTTCCAACAGCTGTTACCTACACTTGGAATATGTTCTTCTACCTGGGCTACTTTGTTGGCCTCAGTGGGTAAGGATGTGCCTGGCCTCAAGACACTTGATATGCTTGGGTAGGGGGATAATAAGGAGGCCCCCAACCACGCAGAAGAGATGGGGAGGTGGAATAGGAGAAGGATTATGAGAGGGGGTGTCTGGGAAGTAGGCAATAGTGAGATGTAAACAACTTACAAAAATAATAATGAATGAAATTTATTTTTTAATTTATTATTTTATTTATTTACATTTCAAATACTGTCCCACATTCTACTATCCCCTCTGCAAACCCTCTATCCAATTTCCTCTCACCTTTGCCTCTAATAGGGTGTCCCCCCACCCACCTACTCACTTCTGTCTCACCCTTCTAGCATATAGCATCTCCCTTTGCTGGAACAACAAGCCTCCACAGGCCCAACCACCTTCCCTGCCACTGACACCAGATAAGGCAATCCTCGGCTAAGTAGTATCAGGAGCCATGGACCCTCCCATGTATGTTTTGGTTGTTGGTTTAGTCCCTGGCCACTCTGAGGGGTCCAGTTAGTTGATATTGTTGCTCGTCTGAGGAATTGCAAACCCCTTCAGCTCCTTCACTACCTTCCCTAACTCTTCCATTGGGGTCCAAGGGCTCAATCCAATGGTTGGCTGTGAGTATCTGCATCTGTCTTAGTCAGGTGCTGGCAGAGCCTCTCAGAGGACAGTCATATTAAGCTCCTGTCTACAAGCACTTCTTGGCATCAGCAATAGTGTCAGGGTTTGGTGTCAGCAAATGAGATGGATCCCAAGGTGGGGCAGTCTCTGAATGGCTTTTCTTTTGGTCTCTACTCCATTTTTGTTCCTGTGTTGCCCTTAGACAGGAACAAAAATGGCTAAAAATTATGAAATGGGTGGGTGGCCCCACTCCTCAACTGGGGGCCATGCCTGTCTACTAGAGGTAATCTCTTCAGGTTTTCTCTTCCTGCTGTAGTGTATTTCATCTAATGTCATCCCCATTGGGTCCTGGAAGACTCTTGTAACCCTGGCATCTGGGACTTGGTAGCAGGTCCCCTCATTTCCCATGCACCAGTGTTATATATTTCTATTCATTCTCCTGGCACTCTGGACTTCTTTCCTGTCTCTTCCTATATCTGGTCCTGCCCTCCCTTTTCCCTCCCAGCCCCCACTCCCATGCAGGTTGCTCCCTCTCTCTACCTGCAATGATTATTTTGTCCCCCCTTCTAAATGGGAATGAAGCATCCAGACTTTGGCCTTCCTAATTCTAAGCTCTATATGGTCTGTGAGTTGTATTATGGATAATCAGAGCTTTAGGCAATATCCTAAATCACTAATATCAGTGAGTATATACCATGTATGTCCTTCTGAGTCTCTGTTACCTCACTCAGGATGACATTTTCTAGTTCCTTCCATTTGCCTGCAAAATCCGTGATGTTGTCATTTTTAGTAGCTGAGTAGTATTCCATCCTGTAAATGTACCACAATTGATGGGGATTGTATTAAATCTGTAAATTGCTTTTGGCAAGATGGCCATTTTTACTATATTAATCCTACCGATCCATGAGCATGGGAGATCTTTCCATATTCTGAGGTTTCAATTCTGAGGTCTTCTTCAATTTTTTTCTTCAGGGACTTGAAGTTCTTGTCATATGGATCTTTCACTTGCTTGATTAGAGTTACACCAAGATATTTTATATTATTTGTGACTATTATAAAGAGTGTTGTTTGTTAGGAGCCGCGTGAGCGTGACAACATTCTCCATTACAAGATGGTGCGGGCATCCTGTCCTCCCACTAGTAAACAACTGACTACGCAGGTGCAAAAGGCAAAAAGCGAGCCAAAGTCACTGCCCATCCCAGGGCGTATTATGGGTAATGAGTGAACAACCAATCAGAAGTGAACATGCCACTCTAGGGTGTATATAAGCAGTGCCTTTTCTGGGCTTTCCGTCTTTCCACTTCTGCTTATACAAGAATAAAGCCTCGCTGTGGTAACCACCCAAACACTGCCTCACGTGTCTCTTTCGCGGGCGAAGGGGACTCAAAAAGGGGCGCAGAACATCTGGCGTCGAAACCCAGGATCTTCAAGGCGCCGGAGACTCCCCAAGTTTTGGGGCCGGTTAAAAGACTACAGGAACGAGGTACGTCTCTGAGAGGTATGCCTGGGGTGGAAGCCTTCATTCCGAGCAGACTTTTATTCACCGCCACCGCTCCACTAGCTAGCCTCTTGCTTGCGTTGCTTTTGCTTTCAGCTATTAGTGCAAGTCAAGAGGTTTCAGGAGAGGGCCACCCTAGCATACCAGAACCAGAGCATGTTAGCCGGCATCAGGCCAAGGAGCCTGGAGATCAGGCCAAGGAGCCTGGAGAAAAAGATCAGGCCAAGGAGCCTGGAAAGGGGAAGCAGGCAAGAAGGCCTGGACAAAAGAAGCAGACCCAGGAGTCTGGTAAAAAGAGAGAGTACTCAAAAGAAACAAGGGCTATTGCAGAGCCTGTTAAGGTTAAGGACCCTCCACCAGCTAGTGGAGAGAGAGTGGAGGACAAAAGGACCCTCCTTTATGGCAGAATCTTTGGGGAACCAGAGCAAGCAATGCCAGTGATAGAGCAGATGATCCTTGAAAATGCCACAGCTGAATGCCATGCAGCCATTGTCCCTCGTAGGAACAAGGGGCTACAAGACTGGCTGAGAGCCTGTTGTGGCCTGGGAGGCCTCCTCACTAAGGCAGGACTTGCTGCGGCCCTTCTCCAAGGTCAGGGACTCGATAGGCCCCCACCATGGCCGGGGAGGGGAGCTGTTTGTGTTTATTCCACAGGTGAAGACAATCCAATTTGGGTCCCTACACGGCTGGTGCAGATTGTGAAGAATGAAGCTAGATTGCAAGATGACGGCTCTGATTCTCCTGATACTGATGTTCGATTTGGGGATAAGTATACCACTATGGGCCATAGTTAGATCTTGGCCTGTTCCCATGCCAGTACATTCAAATTCTGCAGTGCTGCCATTGTTTACAGCTATTGAGTGTTACTTGGTTGTCCCGTCCTCACTGCACACCCACCAGCAGCCTGAGTTATATAATGCTACAAGTTTTCCATTAAATTTTACACTTTGTTTTGTGGCAGCAAAACTTTATAGCATAAAGGTAATCTACTTGGTGTTGATTTTAGAGAAAATAGATTGCTTACATCGTTAAAGATTGGTTTTGTTTCTCAAAAATATGGTTATACTCTAATATTACAAAAGAGGCTTAAAAACATAGTTAAACTGCCAATATTCCATTGGCTACAGTTGGTAGTTCAACCAAGAGTTTGAAAATTTTTGATTTGCCTATGTTTATAGAGAAAAGATACAACACGTGTCTTTTAAAGTTTACAGTTTAAATTTAAGGTTTAAAGTTAAAGTCAAAATCGCACAGTTCAGGCCTAGCCAAGCCTCAGAGAACAGGCTGGAGGGAGGTTAAGCGCATTTACATTTGAATTAAGACAATGCAGACTGAGCTGCAGAAGCCCAGGTGCTAAGCATCCCTTTTGTTCTGGGTCTTCACCACCTGGTCCTAGAAATGTGTTTACCGGAATTCATCTTTTGTCTTCATTGTTTCTTGTGAGAAGAGGGATAAATCTAAGACCCAAAGACTTTACAACAGTCTGTGGGCTAAAAGTTATGATTATGCTGGAGACATTAAAATTATGCCTACTTCCCTCCATGAGTATAACTGTACCTGCTGATAAAATATTGTTCAAATTGTTTTAATTCCTTTATATTCAAAGTTGTTAAAAATGAGATGCTTTGGATTCCTCTAATATATGTAACAATTATTAGAGAATAAGGTTGGCTTTTATCTGATATATTCATTGGACTAAAAAAGATTGGTTATTAAATTAATCCAAAATAAAGTTCAAATTTAAGATTTATACAGCCTAACTTGCCTACTCCAGCTGCCATTTCAGTAAATGCTTATAGAATTATTATAGATATAAAAGATGTTTTTATACCATCCCTTTACATTTCTGGTAAAGGTGAGAGGTTTACAGTCAGTAAATTTATTCATAATTTTTAAGAGCCCATGAAGCGATATTTGTTAGAAATAATTGCTTCAGAAAATGGTTAATTGTTTTACATTTTATATATATAAATATTGTTGTTGCTTTAATACAAAAAATTAAGAGGTTAAGTCTTTTAGTGTATATTATTCATTGTGTGATGCTTTATTAGTGGATTTCTCTAAAGAAGTTTTTCCGCAAGCCTTTGCTCCAATATAACGAGCTTAAAAAAAATTTTTTTTAGAGTACTTGTTGCTCCAAAAAAGGTTCAAAGACAGTGTCTTTCAATATTTGAGACCTCAGTTATATCCTAATCAGATTGTGACACAGAAAATTCTAATAAAAATAGATAGTAGGGGCTGAAGAGGTGGCTCAGTGGTTAAGAGCACTGACTGCTCTTCCAGAGGTCCTGAGTTCAATTCCCAACTATTTTCTTGAGTTTACCCTACTTCAACACAATTAAATTATGTGTTGTAGCCACTGTTTAGGATGTTAAAAAAGGTGTATCTGCCTTTGTCTTGTTGAATGGTATATTTCATGAAGTGCAAAATGTTTCAGCTACACGAGCTAATATCTCTAGCCATTTGAATAACATTAAAATTAATAAGGTGTTTAGAAATGCATCTTCACAACCGGTGTCGGTGTGTGTGGACCCCCCCATTTTTCTTTATGTTATCCAACTTTCAAAATAATTCTGATATCTTGGATTGTAAGAATGTTACATGCCTTTTGGCACAATGCTGGAATGGATCACTAGACCTAGCCTTGGTTGTGCATGTGCCTACCTTTGTGCCCATCCCAGTAGAAGCTGATCCTGAAACTTTCCCTACTACATCATTATTGAGACATAAAAGAGACTTTGGCATTACTGCAGCCATTATCACTGCTATTACCATCTCTGCAGCTGCAGCTGTGACAGTCGGCATAGCCTTGGCTAATCAAGTTACAGCAGCTACTGTTGTTAATCAGATTTCAGAAAAGACCTCTGAGGCTTTGACCATTCTACAGAAAGTGGATGCATACCTGGCATCAGGCATCCTGTTGGTCAATCAGAGAGTTGATTTGCTCCAAGCCCATGTGGAGCAGCTCACGGATGTGGTTCAAATGAGCTGTGTGTCAGCAACCCCACATGTTGTATTACACCTCTGAGATTTGTGAATGATGCATTTGTTCAAAGCCATAATCTTTCTGCTTATTTACAAGGGAAGTGGACTAGGGAGCTGGACCAGGTGCAGCAGCAATTGCAGATCCGGATTTTGAGCCTTAATGGAACACAAGTGGACCCCGTTACCCCTGGCGATTTTACTTCTTGGCTTATCTCTGCCTTTTCTTTCTTTCTTAAAGGGTGGGGATAGGCCTGTTTGGTACAGCCCTATGTTGTGGATTAGTGTTCATGTTATGATTGGTCTGCAAGCTCAGAGCCCAACAAAAACGTGACAAGGTCACTATCGCCCAAGCACTCGTAGCCTTGAGCAAGCATCTCCCCCTGAAATTTGGCTATCTAGGCTAAGAAAGTAGCCGATGACTGAGACCCTCAGTCGATGCACCCCAAGGGTTCAGCCCATTGCACTGGGTCTATGAGAGGTCTAAGTCTAGCCAGCCCTTGCCTGAGTAACTGTGGTACCTGAATATTTAGAGATGTTGCGAGTGGGTACTCGACAGGGAATGTTCCACGAGTGTGGATAGATTTCCCGAAAGTATGCCTGATTGCACAAAGGTTTGATGCCAAGAAACCTCCCCTGGTGGTGCCCCAGGGTGGAGGCTCCCTTTCCCTGCCAAAAGGCATCGAGATGGGTATGGGAAGTATTCCTCATTGCATGACTACGAGAGAAGAAACCCATTACAATATCTCATTTTGCACAGGGGATCAGGCCTCTGCTTTCCCTCACTGAGTTGGTGCCGTGCTTGATAGGCAATAGGCTGTTCCATCTTAAATATATAGATGGGGGGAGATGTTAGGAGCCTCATGAGCATGACAGCATTTGCCATTACAAGATGGCGCGGGCATCCTGTCCTCCCACTAGTAAACAACTGACTGTGCAGGTGCAAAAGGCAAAAAGCCTCACGTGTCTCTTTCACGGGCGAAGGGGACTCAAAAAGGGGCACAGAACAGTTGTTTCCCTAATTTTTTTTTTAACCTGTTTGTCCTTTGTATAGAGGAAGTCATCTGATTTGAGTTATTTTTATATCCAACCATATTGCTGAAGTTGTTTATCACCTGTAGGGATTCTCTGATAGAATTTTGAGGGTTCATTATGTATACTATCATATCATCTGCAAATACTGATATCTGGACTTCTTCCTTTCTAATTTGTATCCCTTTGACCTCCTTTTGTTGTCTTATTTCTCTAGTTAGAATTTCAAGTATTGTATTGAATAGATAGGCCAAGAGTAAGCAGCCACATTTTATCACTGATTTTAATGGGATTGCATCAGGTTTCTCTTCGTTTAATTTGATGTTGGCTATTGGTTTGCTGTATATTGCTTTCATTATGTTTAGGTATGTGCCTTAAATTCCTAATCTTTCCAAGATGTTTAATGTAAAGGGGTGTTGTACGTTGTCAAAGGTTTTTTCATCATCTAATGAGATGATCATGTTTTTTTTTCTTTCAGTTTGTTTATATGGTATATTGTGTTGATAAATATTGAACCACCCCTGCATTTCTGGAATGAAGCTTAATGGCTCCTGGTGGGTGTTGTTTTTGATGTGTTCTTGAATTCTCTTTACCAGTATTCTCTTTTCTTTTCTTTTCTTTTCTTTTCCTTTCCTTTCTTTTCTTTTCTCTTTTCTTTCTGTCATTTTGTTGTTGAGTATTTGTTTTGTTCATAGTGGAATTTGGACTGAAATTCTCTTTTTATGTTGAGTCTTTGTATGATTTAGGTATCAAGGTTGCTGTAGCCTCATAGAATGAGCTGGCAAGGTTCCTTCTGCTTGCATTTTGTGGGATAATTTGAGCAGATTGGAATTAGCTCTTCCTTGGAAATCTGGTAAAATTTTGAGCTAAAGCCACCTGACCCTGGGCTCTTTTTAGTTGATAAACAAGGGAGAGAGGACCAAGAGAGAGGAGTGAAATCAGTTGGGTTGGAGGTCACATCTCTGGAACTAAGCAGAGACCTGGGATATGTAAAGCTCCAGAGAGTCTATGGGATTGACCCTTGCTGAGATGACTAGCATTGAGGAATATGGAATCTGAAGTGGCCTCCTTTGGTGGCCAGGCAGGACTTTCAGTGTAGGGGTAATGACACCAACCCATCCACAAAAACCTTTGGCCCAAATTTGTCCTGCCTACAAGATATGCAGAGATAAAGATGGAGCAGGGATTGAGGGAATGGCCAACCAATGAATGGCCCAACTTAAAACTCAAGCCCTGGGTAAGGTCCAATTATTAATTGGCTCTATTAATGAGTCTCTGCTCTGCTTGCAGACAGGAGCCTGGTATAACTGTCCTATGAGAGGCTTTACCCAGCAACTGATGGAAACCATTACCCAGAGCCAAACATTAGACAGAGAACAGGGAGTTTTGTGGAAGAGTTAGGGGGTGGGAGGAATAAGGAACCTGGAGGGCTCCTGGACACTGCAAAAAGACCTACAGAGTCCACTAACCTGGGCCCTTGAATGCTCACAGAGACTGAACAACTAACCAAAGAACATAACACGGACTGGAACTTAGCCCCCCCCACACACACATATATGTAGCATATGTCCAGATTGGTCTTTATTTGGTTTCCCAACAAATGGGTTGGGGCTGTCACTGACTCTGTTACCTGCCGTTGAATCCCTTTCTCTGTGCTGAACTGCTTTGTCTGCCCTCAGTGGGAGAGGATGTGCCTAGTCCTGCAGCAAGGTGATGTACCAGGGCAGGTTTGCCACCAAAAGGGCCTCTCCCTTCTCTTTAAAGAAGGAAAGATGAATTGGGGAAGGGGGAGTTTTGAGGGGAGATGAGCTAGAAGGAGAATAGGTAGGGGACCTGTGATTGGGATATACACTGAATGAACAAATTGGTGGGAAAAAAATAAATTCTAACTAAGAAGGAAAACAAAAGAAAAAGGAAGGAAGGAAGGAAGAAACAAAGGAAGGAAGGAAGGAAGGAAGGAAGGAAGGAAGGAAGGAAGAAAAAAGACAGAAAGAGAAAATCCTAACAAAAAAAAACACTGTGTAATATTCCTTTTAATTTATTTTTATTGAACATGTTATTGATTAACGTTTCAAATGTTATCCCATTTCCCAGTTTGCCCTTCTCAAAACCCCTATCCCAAAGCCCCTCCACACTGCTTCTATTAGGGTGCTCCCCCTCTCACCCTCCCACCCTCCCCCCACACTGCCCTGACATTTCTCTAGCCTGGGGCATGGAGACTACACAGGACCAAAGACCTCTCTTCCCATTGATGCCAGATAAGGCAGTCCTCTCCTTCATATGCAGCTGGAGCCATGAGTCCCTTTGGTTGGTGGTTTTGTCCTTGGGAAATGTGGTGGTGGGGGGGGGTTGGTTGGTTGATATTGTTGTTCTTGCTATGAGGTTGAAAACCCCTTCAGCTCCTTCAGTCCTTCTCCTAATTCCTCCATTGGGGTCCCCGTGCTCATTCTGATGGTTACCTACAAGCATCTGCATCTGTATTTGTCAGGCTCTGGCAGAGACTCTCAGGAGACAGCTATTTCAGGCTCCTGCCACCAACCACTTCTTGGCATAAGCAATAGTATCTGGGTTTGGTGTCTGCATATGGGATGAATCCCCAGGTGGGGCAATGGCCTTTCATTCAGTCTCTGCTCCACTCTTTGTTCCTGTATTTCCTTTAGACGGGAGCAATTTTTGGATGAACATTTTTAAGAAGGATGAGTGGCCCCATCCCTCAACCAGAGACTGTGCCTAACCTCTGGATATGGTCTCTACAAGTTCTTTCCCCCTTTGTTGGGTATTTCAGCTAATGTCATCCCTGTTGTGTTCTAGGAGCTTCTTGCTTTCCTGGCATCTGGGACTTTCTGGTAGCTACCCCCAGTTCCCCATCCCCCATGGCTACACACCTCTGTTCAATTTTCTGACCCTCTGTACATCTCCCCTGTCTTCTTCCACAACTGTTCCTGCCCCCTTTTTCCCCTTCTCCTTCTCTCTCCCTCTCAACTCCCTCCGTCTAACCTCTTGTGATGATTTTGTTTCCCCTTCTAAATAAAACTGAAGCATCCACATTTTGGGATTCCTTCTTCTTGAGCTTCACACGATCTATAAGTTGTATTGTGGCTATTCTGAGCTTTTTGCCTAATACCCACTTATCAGTGAGTACATACCATGTATGTCCTATTGTGACTGGGTTACCACACCCAGGATGATATTTTCTAGTTCCATTGATTTGCATGTGAATTTCATGAAGTCATTGCTTACAACAGCTGAGTAGTACTTCATTGTGTAAATGTACCACAATTTCTGTATCCATTCCTCTATTGAGGGAACATCTTGGTTATTTCCAACTTCTGGCAATTATAAATAAGGTTGCTATGATTACAGTGCAGTATGTGTCCTCGTTATATGTTGGAGCGTCTTTTGAGTATACACCCAGGAGTGGTATAGATGGGTTCTCAGGTAGTACTATTTTCTGAGGAACCACAAGATTGATTTCCAGAGTGGTTGTGTCAGCTTGCAATCCTACGAGCAATGGAGAAGTGTTCCTCCTTCTCCACATCCTCACCAGCATCTGATGTCACCTGAGTTTTTGATTCTTACCATTCTGACTGGTGTGAAGTAGAACCTCAGGGTCATTTTGATTTGCATTTCCCTGATAATTAAAGATGTTGAACATTTCCTTAGGTGCTTCTGGCCATTCAAGATTCCTCAGTTGAGAATTCTCTGTTTAGCTTTGTACCTCATTTTTAGTATGGTTATTTGGTTCTCTGGAGCCTACCTTTTTAAGTTCTTTGTATATATTGGGTATTAGCCCTCTATCAGATATAGAATTAGTAAAGATCTTTGCCCAATCTGTAGGTTGCCATTTTGTCCTGATAACAGAACCTTTGCCTTACAGAAGCTTTTCAATTTTATGAGATCCCATTTGTCTATAGTTGATCTTAGAGTTTGAGCCAATGGTGCTTTGTTCAGGAGATTTCCCCCTGTGCCGATGTGTTTGAGGCTCTTTCCTACTTTCTCTTCTATTAGATTCAGTGTATCTGGTTTTATATGGAGGTCCTTGATTCACTTGAAATTGAGCTTTGTACAAGGAGATAAGAACATGTCTATTTGCATTCTTCTACATGCTGACTGCCACTTAAGCCAGCACCATTTGTTGAATATGCTGTCTTTTTTCCACTAGATGGTTTTGGCTTCTTTGTCAATGATCAGGTGACCATAAGTGTGTGGCTTTAATTCTAAGTCTTCAATTTTGTTCCGTTGATCTACCTACCTGTCTCTGTGGTTTTTATCACTAATGTTCTGCTGTAGAGCTTGAGGTCAAGAATGTTGATTCCCGTGGAAATTCTCTGTTTTTGAGAATAGTTTTCACTCTCTTGGGTTATTTATTGTTCCAAATCAATTTGAGAATTGTTCTTTCTATCTCTGTGAAGAATTGAATTGGAAATTTATGGGAATTGCATTGAATTTGTAGATTGATTTTGGCAAGATGGCCATCCTATGGCTATGTTAATCCTGCTGATGCATGACCACAGGAAATCCTTCTATCTTCGGAGGTCTTCTCCAATTTCCTTCTTCAGAGACATGAAGTTCTTGTCACACAGATCTTTCACTTGCTTGATTAGAGTTACTCCAGGGTATTTTATATTATTGTAGTGGTTGGAGATCTTTGAGACCTCCCTCACCAACAACCACAAAAGAGGTCATTCATTCCTTGGATTGGACGTTCTGTTTCAATGTGATACCCAGAAAGAACATTGTCATCCTATTATGAGATCTTTTTTTTCTTACAAGTGCATGTTTTTAGGGAGCTCCTCCAAAGGATGTTTATGTACAGCTTTTTTGAAAGGTCTTTAGTGTTATTGTACTTAAACACTCCTATGGTCCTTCATTCGTGTCTGTTTTATCTACCTTACTGTAACTGTGTAAGTATTTTTAAATGCTGTTCATTCTGCAGAGTCATCACATTACTGGACAGAAAATTGTTTATATTTTTGTTATCCCTCCTACTAGAGGCTTCTTTCAATTATTTATACTAAATTTTGTTGCCATTGTCTCGGCTGGATCCAGAGTGAGCCTCTGAAGACCTTCTATTTTCCTTTATTAGCCTTCTCTAGCTAATCTTTATTTCTGATTTGAAATCCAGTTCTGAGTTATATGATATTTTCCACTTCCTCTCAGAAACCCACAAATATTATCATTCTACTTTTTATACCTCTACAAAATTCCATTGTGGGTGAATCCTACGATTTCATATTCTCAAGTTTCAAAAGAAAATAAACAGTTTCTTTTGCGGAACTTGTGGATGTGGAGCTAATTGGCAAAGTATTGACCAGCGACGGCTGCTCGCTTGTCAATACTAGGACATAAGTGAACTGTAGACATAAGCCAGGGCACAGACTCCTTTTGTTGACCCAGTCCCTCCTTTTGTCACAGAATTCTGTCCTTGCCACTGGCAGGTGATTTGGGTTTCAGCTTAATTCTCTATGAGGTGAAGATTTAGGTTAAAGGCTCTTTTCTTCCATAAGTGGCCAGAAGTGAAATTCATACTCCCAAATTTAAAAAAAAAAAACAACTTTATTTTGGAATTCCACCTGACTCTCTGCAGTACACCCATACATTTTCCTTTTATTTGTTTCTTAGTATGTGAGTGCGAATAACCTGGTAAGATTTGAAATTATACTGGCCAAATTAGAGAGCCTTTGGAGGCCCCCAAATTAGTGATACCTACTTGTAGTGGGCCTGTTTTAGAACAGACAAGTAGGTAGGTGTCTTGATTTTACAGGTATGCTGAAGCATTCAAAAACACATTGGAAAAGATTGTTTCCAACTGCACTGTAGCCAAATACAGTCTTTAAGACAACATGTGTCCTAGGGCTGCCATCTATTCTGAAGATGTTTTTCCTGCTCTGGCCTAAGTTCCATTACTTCTCCTTTACTTTCTCCTCCTCTTTTTACTCCTCCTCATATTACTCCTCCTCCTGCTTCCCCTCTTAGTCCTACTCCTCCTCTTCCTCCTCCTCCTCCTCCCCTTCCTTCTATCCTCCTATCCATACCTCCTTCTATGATTGTCCTCTTCTTTTTTTCATCTTCCTCCAACTCCCAACTCAGGTGTTTGTATACCATCACAAGTCCCAGCTGTAATGTTTCAAGGACCCTCCTAGGCTTTCCATATAGCAGTGATTTAGCTAAAGTGCTTGTTCTTTCTGGTGGGTCATGCTTCCAACCACCCACCCAAGAGCTCTCTGGATTTGAGAAAGAATCACACACATACACACTTCCATTAATTTTGATAAACCTTGACTAACTTAATGGCTGAGCATCTTTAAATCTCACCACTGCTATTCTCACCTTCAACTTTCCTGAGTCAACTTGCAAAAACAGTATTTTGTCTCTGCTGCCCCAGACCCAATCTGGGAAGTGGCACTAAGAGCCACTTACTGAAATTCTTATATGGCTGGTTGGCTTTTTCTCCTGTAGCTCTTATGTCTCATGCCTCTGCCATGCAAGTCATGAAGAGTCTCCTTCCTTTCTCCAATTCTCTCTCTCTCTCTCTCTCTCTCTCTCTCTCTCTCTCTCTCTCTCTCTCTCTCTCTCCCCAGCCATTGGAGACAAGCACATTCAGCATTTTACAAGAAAACATGGGAATTCCCATGTAATTTGGGAATCAATTAAATCAAGTCCTCAACATTTCCCTTTTTATATATCATTTGTGTTGCCATTTTAATGGTAGATTTATTAGAAATACACATTTCTCAAAATACACACATTTTCTTCTCCTGAAAGGGTAGCACCTTTTTAATGGAGCATTCTGAGAAAATAAAAACAAGTACAACAACCAAAATACCCAGATTCACATCTTATTTTTCCATAACTCAACAACAAAAACACCAGAAAACAGGCTTTCACAAAGCTTATGACACTAAACCTCATATTCACAGATATTGTAAGAATTCATTCAGCTACCCTAATTAAAATAGAAATCCCTCCACACTCCCTTCTGAGTTTGAGAACATCTATCGGCAGAATCTCTTGAATTAAAACCCATTATAGAATAATTTATTAAATGAATACTAACTAAATAATACATTTAATTTCATGCACCATCTCATGCAATACCCAAACTCTTCATGCTAAAATGACAAATGCCAAAGGATGGCAGTTAGCAGCCTAAGGGCAATTTGCACCAGCATACCTCAGCTTCCAACCATCCCCAACTTCCATACCCTCCTGTCCATGCCAAGAAACCACACACAGCTGTGTATATTGCAGCCAGCACACGTCCCGTCAGCATCTACGTGGACTCCAATAGCCAAAGTTTTGTTTCCACTTGAAGCAACTACCACCACATCTGAGCTGGCATTTCCTAGGACCATATTCAAAAACTCAACTCTCACAAATTCTCCTCTGAACTGGTAGGTGTAGCCCTTTTTTTAAATCAATGCTCTCAGAACATATACTCTCTTCTCTGTACAATGAGTACAACAAACTCACATGAGTGTAGCCTCCACCTTTGAAGGCAATCAGCACTGAAGGAGCAAAAACCTCTGAGGATAAAGTCCAATTTATAACTCACTTAAGTACTAGGACAGCCTGATGCCTCCATTCAGAGAGGGAACAACAATCGGTCCTATAGGACTGTGTTGAGTATAGGGGACTGTGTGCCTGGCAAAAACAGAAACTTGCCACAAGAAGAGTATGTTATCCACAAACTTCTCTCTTCCTCATATGCCACATTCTCGTGCCCTCTAAGCATGCTTCAGAAATGGCCGCACTTGCCTCATGCCCCCAAATACAAGAAGGCTTGTGTTGACAAATCGGGAATACTTGTTGTAATAGTTCATCCTACAGGAAAGACGCAGCAGCACTGAGCATTTAGTGGCTCACTCCCTATTCCAGCTTTACACTCCATGCCTGAGGTAGGAGAGCAAATTCAAGACCAGACTGAGCAACATCCCAAGACCCTGTCTCAAAAATAAGCATGTGCCAAGAGGTTAGCAAGCATTTGTTTCTCCAGCTCTGAATAATGTCAGCTTAATATCAGATTCATGCCAAACCTGATAAAGTTTAGCGCATTGTGAGGCTGAATTACAACAAACAGTGAAATTAAACTACATATGTATTGTTTTCTTTGTACCTCCATGTTCCCTCCTCTACTTCTGTAAGCGTCCTTTTTCCTCTGCAGGGTTATTTATCAGAATTATCATTATTATTACTGAAAGGCAAATACAAAATCTCTGAACGTAAAATGAAACACAATTATGGGATCAGAACAATGATTTAGTTAATTTGTGAGGAAAACATTATTATTATTATTATTATTATTATTATTATTATTATTATTTTATTATTATTATTATTATTATTATTATTATTATTATTATTAGGCTAAATTTCAAGAGCAGCCTGCTCTTCATAAGGAGTCCCAGGACAGCTAGGGCCTGTCTTCTAACAAGACCTGTCTCCTCAATAACCAATAAACAGATGGATGACAGACAGATAGACACACAGGTACACAAACAGAAGATGAGTTTTAGAAAAATTTTAAAATAACATTGAAGTTTACACTAAGCCACAATGGATGGACTCCCATGACTGGGAGGGGGCAACCCAGGAGGTCATAATTTTTCCCTTGTAGGAAGATCTTTCTGTGAGATAAATGGAGAGAGAGGGGACACACAGGACATCAAGGAGACTCACTTTGGAGAGTCCCCATACATTTTCCACACAGATTCATCACTGTTCGGATCCCATTCTTACGTTTCCCATTCTTACATATAATTTTAAGTTTTGAGCACTATGTAAAGGATGTTAATTATTCAGGTATTTCCTGAGGCTTCGCTATCCAGGGGACTCCTGCCTCCAACTCCATCCACAGGCAATTAGAAAAGGATTAGCACAAAATTGTCTTTCAGGCTGTGTGTGTCACATTTTCGGATACTGAACATGTTTATTATGTGTTTTACCAAGAAAGCAAAAGTCCTGTTTTGAGGGAAACAATTGTTTACTTTTTTTTTATTAAGTTATTTACTTTACACTTTACATCCTGATTGCTGCCCCCCCCCCACGTGATCCTTACAAACAATACTTCACCATCTCCCCTCTGCTTCTCTAAGAGAGTGGAGGGCCCCTGGATATTCTCTCATCCTGGCACATCAAATTCCATTACAGTTTCACACTGAAATAAGTACAATGTCATTTCAATTTCTTTAATAACA
This sequence comes from Arvicanthis niloticus, assembly GCF_011762505.2. NCBI lineage: Eukaryota > Metazoa > Chordata > Mammalia > Rodentia > Muridae > Arvicanthis > Arvicanthis niloticus. The sequence goes on along the minus strand of NC_047665.1, from coordinate 75,057,294 downwards.
CTCTGCCTCCCTCTACTGGTCAGTTTTAAAAATTTAGTAGGAATCTCACTTTTTTTTTTTAATTGGTTTTTATTTATTTACATTTCAAATCTTATCCCCCTTCCAGATTTCCCATTCTCAAATCCCCTATCCCATTCTCCCTCACTCTGTTTCTATGAGGGTGCTCCCCTACCCACCATCCTACTCCCACCTCGCCGCCCTTGCATTCCCTTACTTTGAGAAATCAAGCCTTCACTGGACCAAGGGCCTCTCTCCCATTGATCCCAGATAAGGCAATCCTCTGCTACATATGCATCTGGAGACATGGGTCCCTCCATGCAAAATGACACCCAATTTGATCCAATTTGGATCAAAGTTTTAAAAAAAATAGTGATACATGAAGATTCTAAAGACCAAATCACAAGTCTAAACCATTGCTACCTATTACCATAATCTCCTAAAAGTTACCAAAGGTCAACCCCGAGGTCCCTCTGATAACACTCTGGCTTAATAGTGCTTAATTTACAATAGTCATGATATAAAATATCTTGGTGTGACTCTAACCAAGCAAGTGAAAGATCTACACATTCCATTCTAAAAACACAAGGCAATCACTTCACATAGGAGAGCTTAAAGGAAAGTGATTGGAGCTGATTCTTTAACTATTTTAACAAACATTAGATACATTTTTATGTTAATTCCTAACATTTGTATATAGAGTGATATAATAACATGTCTCCCAGAAAATTTTAAGCTTTAGATCAAAAAAATCAGGGGCATAAAAATATCTCTAATACATTAATTTGACATCTCTCTTTATACATTTAGGGGAAATTATATCTTGGTTAGAAAATAAAGATTCACTTTAATCTTAGCACTTGGGAGACAGAGGGATGTAGAGCTCTATAAATTTGAGGCCAGCCTGAACTACAAAGAAAGGTTCCCGATAGCCAGAGCTGTTACAGAAGAAAACCTGGTCTTGAAAAGGAAAAAGGGAAATAATGATACATGAAGATTCTAAAGACCAAAACCCAAGTCTAAACCATAGCTACCTATTACCATAATCTCCTAAAAGTTACCAAAGGTCAACCCAGAGGTCCCTCTGATGGCACTCTGGCTTAAGCTCCAGGGATGTGGAGCAATGTGTCTTCACATGACAGGGTAAAATGATCTGACTTTCACTTAGCCAATTACAAGATGCAGTTGTCTATTTCTCTTTGATCCCTCCTCTCCCCATCACTGACAGGCAAGGAATTAAGACTCAATATTCATTCTCCCAAGATGCACAGCCACTGAAATGGTAGCAAAACTATGGGTCTCACAGGTAAACATTGGACTTCCAGTGCTGTTGCCCTCAAAAGAATCATGGGAAATGGGACACATCTTGTGGTTCAGTTTGGCAGAGTGTTCGCCTACCATGCTTGAACCCTGAGTCCAGTACCTGGCACTACCTAAAACTAGACATTGTGGAGCTTACTTAAGAGGTCATCCTCAGCTACCACAGCAAGTTTCAAGCCAGCCTGAGCTACATGAGACCATATCTGATACCATACCAGGTGTCCCCAGTGTCGGCTGATGCTTAGACTCCTGGGGAGTAGAGTGGGGGTTTCATGTATCCTGATGTGATCAGACTTCCACAGACCAATTAACACAATATTGGTAAAGCTTTCTGAAGAGTTCCACAATTGAAAACTACTGCTCCAGGATAGAGTGTAATAACATTCTCCCTGGAGGAACAGCATAAGCATTTAGTCTTTGTAGGCTATATAATCTTGCTACAATTGTCATAATTACATAACCAGTTATTACCAAACATGAACAATGCGTAAATGAGCACTGAAAATCGAATTAGGCAGAATTTTCACATCTTTGTATATTACCATTCCTTTTACTTTTTGCAGTCTCTTTCTTCCTTTTCTTTCTTTTGTCATCCTTCTCTCTCCCTTTTTCTCTCTTTTTTTTTCATTTCTTCTTTTTTGTCCCTCCAAGCTCTATTTCCATCCATTCTGTTTCATACAGGCCCCCACCACTCACATATGTCTTAGTTAAGGTTTTAGTGCTGTAAAGAGACACCATGACCAATACAACTCTTATAAAAAGTTATGATACTTATAAAAATATTTAATTGAGTCTGGATTACGCTTTCAGAGGTTCAGTCCATTATTAACATTGGGGTAGCACTGCAGTGTGCAGGTAGACATGGTAATGGAGGAGCCAAGAATTCTACATCTTGATCCTGGTACACATGATTCTTGATCATGTGCTTGAACACTTGGTCCTGGGTTCTTGTTATTGTTACAGAAGATTCTGAAACCTTAAATGGGCAGAGCCCCACTGAAGGATGTAGGTCCCCTAGGAATAGGCCTTGAGGTTTTGCCACCCAGCTCCACTTCCTGTTTGTTCCTGGTTCCTGCTCCTATGCCTTCCCAGACACTAGGGGTCTTGTCCCCTTCCTATACGATGAGGTAAGCACATCCTTCCCCTCCCTCCTTGTTTCTTACCAGGTCACAGAAATGAAGAAAGTAATACCACTGAATAGATAGATGATAGATAGATAGATAGATAGATAGATAGATAGATAGATAGATAGATAGATAGGCAGGCAGGCAGAGCCATCTCCCATGCTGGCATCTCATGGGTGGCAGGGCTGGTGTTTCTGGCCATTTCTAGCTTCAGCATGCATGTAGCCTCTGGCCATGGAACATGGTAGCTGAGCTAGGCAGAGCCACTGCAGCTTAGATAGTCGCCTTGACCAGATTTTAATAATTACCTCAGCAAAGTGCCACACCAGTTTCGGGCACAAATTCACTAGAAATCTAAGTCTATTCACCTGAGAGTAAATGTTGTATTTTAAGAAAGAGAGAGAGAGAGAGAGAGAGAGAGAGAGAGAGAGAGAGAGAGAGAGAGAGAGAGAGAGAGAGAGAGAGAAAGGAAGGAAGGAAGAAAGAAAGAAAGAAAGAAAGAAAGAAAGAAAGAAAGAAAGAAAAGAAAGTGAATGATTGGCACTGATAGGAGTCACGTGACTCCAGCGCAGAAACTGTGAACAAAGAAACTGCTGGTGGGCAGGTTCTCTGCTGAGAGAAATTTGTAGGCTGCTCTGAGCCAAGAGAGCCAAATAAATAAGCCTCCATTGTAGAGCAGTTACTGATTTAAGTATAAAGTTAAAATATAGGGATTATTTGCTTTTAGGAAAGATTTATAAACAGATTTGTCCGAATAAGGTGGGGATTATCGCCCATGGTTTGGAACTTAGATAGGGAAAATTGTCACTGGCTCTAGAGTGGAGACTACAGTGTACAAGTGAAAGCTGCTCTGGAGTACAGAGCCAAACAGATAGATGGTAAAAATAAAAAACTGTTCTGGGCAGAGGGCTGAACAAAAAGATAGTGTAAGTCAGGCGTATTCAGATGATATAAAGTTATATTGCCTCACAGGAGACTCGGGTTCTGTCTAACATGGGCCCCACAGGAATTCTGGGTTTATTTCCTGCCTCTATTGGAAAATAGAGGAAGCCTAAGAATAGTCACATACAGTATTTTAATTAAGATAGGGAAAATTGTCACTGACTCTAGAGTAGAGAGTACAGTGTATAAATAGAGATTGTTCCGGCAGAGGGCCGAACAGAAAAACAGTGTAAATCAGGTGTATTCAGATGATATAAAGTTATATTGCCTCACAGGAGACTTGGGTTCTGTCTAACATGGGCCCCATGAGAATTCTGGGTTCATTTCCTGTTTGGCAAAATAGGAAAAGCCTAAGAATAGGCAAATACAGTACTTTAGTTATTAAATTGATTTCATTTTCAAGATGGGTGTGATTTTCAGGTTTTTGGTTATTTTCCTCTGGGAAAGAGGTCAAGATAAAGGTTTTTCTGGTTACTGGCTCAAGGATATGCTGTTTAGGAAAAATGTTTTGTCTGTGTGTTGTCAGAAGAGATGATTAAGATATTTCTACCTCCTGGAATTATATGGATTAGACAGGACAGAAGACTAGATTCCAGAATTCAAACAAAAAATTATCTTGATACTAAAATCTGTTTTGAGAATTGTATATTGCAGAATACGCAGCCTTGGTGTATCTACTCATCAAGCAAGCTGAGAAGACCTGCTCGAACCTCTGATGCCCTGGAATTTCAGCTAGATGCAGTGAAGACACAGCGTCAGAGGCTTATCAATTTACCTTCCCCCCACCCCTCTTCTAATATCTCAATGCCCAAACTCAGCTTGAAGAAGTTAATGAAGAGTCATCACCCCTATTCCCTGGGATTGGGGGCTGAGGTGGTTAATAGTAGGCTGTCCTTCTAGGGAAAACTAATGATTTTATTGGAACAGGGAAGAATAGTTAAAATTGATTACTTAGCTATAACCTATTTGGTAGAAATCTATATAATTGTTATTAAGCTAAAGTTATATTTCTTAAATGCTACAAAATTTACTTTGATTCCAAACTTAAGGTTTTCATTGGTATGAGTTTCTTATTAATATAAAAGTGAGATTAATAGTGTTACTCTCATAGGCATTGTGCCTATATAACACATCTAGGAATACAAGGCTTAGACCCAGTCCTTCTTTAACTTTTTTAACTGATTTGAGATGGTTAGACTGTGAGTTAAGGGCCTATAGCAAATTCATGGCTCTGAGTTTATTGTTAGGGTGTTTTCTATATTTTATTTAGAAATAGCTGAGAGAAGTTAACAGACAACAGTCCAAATTGCCTTACATGGCTAGTTGGTTTTTAAAACATCAGAAGTCCACAGAATTGAGGTTACAAACATTTCTGTATTGATGTTCATTTTGATTAGAGACCTGTCTGCTCTTGACAGCTTCCATGTCTTGGGTTCTAAGAAGAAACTGAGCATCTTTGGAGTTACTCCAGTTGTGGTGAGACAGCCACTAAGCAAGAATTGCCTCTTTCCATCTACAGACAAATTACTGTCCAGAAAAGGACACACTTGAGGAATAGTCGACTGATTATATCTGCCAATACAGAGTAATCAGCCCTTAATAATTCTGCATCACTAGGTCTGTCAGATGATCCTGGGCCAGAAGGCTGAAGATCAGATGCTCCAACGTTTTGAGGTTTAGGGACTGTCCAGGTGTTCAGCAGTCTCTATAATTTGGCTAAGTTTTAGAAGCTATGTTTAGTGCTTCCCATAATTTCAGTTAATTCAGTCATTCTGAATTTCTGATGGGGTTGAAGACTTATAGTCTCATAGCCAACCCAGGCTATTTACTTTGAGAGAACAGATTTGAAAGGATAGTTTTCAGCTGACATTCATTCTAAAGCCAAGAAAAAGGCCAGGTTCAGAACTAAGTCTTTTTGTTAGGAGAGATGACAGAGGTTCTGGTTAGTCAACAAAATGATGGACTGGGTATTAGGTCTATCTTGGACCTTACTGATACAAATTGGTATAGTTATGCTCTAATTATATTTTGAGAGAAATTTTTTTTATTTTAACAGAGAGGGTGATATGTAGAAGGAGCTAAGGTGGGAGGAGTAAAGAGAGGAAGAGGAGGAAGAGGAGGAGCTAGAGAGAGAGAGAGACTAGAGAAAGAGGGGAACATGGAGGCAGATGTTCACATGTCTCCTGCAGTCAAAGGTAGTTGGTATATCTAGGTTGGCCATTGAGTTACACCTCTGATTGAGTGGGCATCTTGTTATTGTTCATTACCAAATATATAAGCCTTTGGATAATCTGAGCATTTCGAGTCTCATTTGTACTGAGCCTTCATGGTTGGCAGGATGGTCTGGGCAATGCCCAGCCTTTCGGAGACAGCATGGGAGATTGGCAGAGCCATCTCCCATGCTGGCATCTCATGGGTGGCAGGGCTGGTGTTTCTGGCTGGCCATTTCTAGCTGCAGCATGCACGTGGCCTCTGGCCATGGAACATGGTGGCTGAGCTAGGCAGAGCTGCTGCAGCTTAAATAGTCAGCTTGACCAGAGGTCATTTTTAATAATTAATTCAACACCTGAGTGCAAAGATTAAAATGCATGCATTACCATGCCTGGATTTTATTTATGTGTAAAAGTTAGTAAGTGTATAGTATGTAGGTGTCTGTAGAGGACAGTAGAAACCATTGTGTAAGAGTCAGTAAGCTTATAACATATATGTAGGTGTCTGTAGAGGACAGTAGAGTCAATTGTGTAAGAGTTAGTAAGCATATAACATGTATGTAGGTGTCTGTAGAGAACAGTAGAGACCATTGGATCCGTTGGAGCTGGTGCTATAGGGTTTAGGAGCCTCCCAGTATGGTTTATGTACACAAACAAACATTAAAAAAAAAACAATGCGCTGGGCGGTGGTGGCGCACACCTTTAATCCCAGCACTTGGGAGGCAGAGGCAGGTGGATTTCTGAGTTCGAGGCCAGCCTGGTCTACAGAGTGAGTTCCAGGACAGCCAGGGCTACTAAGAGAAACCCTGTCTCGAAAAACCAAAAAAAAAAAAAAAAAAAAAAAAAAAACCGCACACTTTAAATGCAACTTTAAAAATCAATTCCATTTTTAATATTTATTTGAGAGTAGGTGCATAGGGCAGAACATATATGTAGAATTCCTAAAACAACTTCCTGGAGTCAGTTCTCTCCTTCCACCATGTGAGACCCAAGGAACTCAGGTTGTCAGGCTTGGCAGCAAGTGCCTCTACCCACTGGCCCATCTTGTCTGCCCTAGTAAAGCTTTTCAAATGACTGGAGAACATGGAGATATCATCTAAAGAGTGACCCTTCCTTCCTGCACTATTTTAGCTTTTAAAGAACATTTAAAATAAGAAGTCAGGTTGTGGGAGGGTAACCTGTGAGGCTGTAGCTCATGCGTGGGCGTGGGTCCTGTTGGACTGTGTTGTGGTTCTTACATGTCTGCCACAGCTCAGGGAGGCAGAAGCATGGGAATTTGACTGAGTTCCCTCCACATTGTGTCAGGCAGACACTGGGCTGTAAAAAGCCACCAAGCTCCGCTCAGGTGTGAAGTTCTCAACCTGAAGTCCCATGGGGGCAGAGCTCCTGAGTGCAAGTCTCCAGGCCGGAGTGTCTGACAGGGAGACTGGTGGTCTCTGTCTTTGGGCTCCCAGATGCCATTGGACTGGCCCACAGCCAAGAGGGACAAGGAAGATCAGCTCTGGCACCACCCCGTGGGGTGAGAGACTCTTGGTTATGGCACTTGCTTGGCTGGATCACTGCTGGCTCAGCTAGCTTGCTTGAGTTGGTGGCCTTCGTGGCTGGAACGTAGAAAAGTCTTCTAGCAGGAGATTAAGCAGTGGCTTGGTAATCAAATGCCTTCTCTACCGTTCTCCACGCAGGCCCCAAAGACACAAGTCAGTCCATGGTTTTAAAAGGTTTATTGTCATGGCAGAAAGTGGTTGAAGCTGTACCCTCACACCCCCAGGGTGGGCCTTTGGTTAAGCACTGTTTGTAAGGAGAAGGGTCTTGGAAGGAATGCTTAATTGGCTACATCCTCTGGCCTTTAGGTATCTCATTAATATAGAAATCTCTTGAGGCTGAGGCCTGTAGTCACGCCCTCTACCTGTGGAGGGGCTGTAGGGGCGTTGCCCTATGTGACTGAAAGGCGCTGATCAATGGAGGTCTTCGGCCATGTGTCAGGAGCCTGGAGTCTGGGAATGTGGTGAAATGTGTGCCATCCCTTGTAGAAATACCTGTTGGGTCTCTGGCCATCTCTAGCCAGTGCTCTACCAGAAACCAAACTATCCTTTCATGGTCCCACAGTAACCCTTCATGTGAAATATGAGCCAGCACCTTTTCAGCCAGGACACTTCCACTCAAGCTCACATGTGCTCAAGTTGAATAGGCTGGGAAAATTTGCCAGTTACAATTTGAGTATATTTATGAGTATCTGTGAATGTTATGTTTCTAAACCTCAACCTAAGTCAACAGCGACCCCGTCCTTGTCCACAAAGCCACTGCAGTCTAAAACCTTTTTGTTTTGAACTCTGGTTAAGTTTTAAGACACTCCTCATATTGAGAAAATAATGGTAGATGATGATGATGATGATGATGATGATGATGATGATGATGATGATGATTTTTCTGAAGGATTTTGAAAGTTAGTCCTCTGATTAATGACTCACCCACACAGAGATTAAAAACCAGTCTGAACATATTTTTATAGTAACACTTCTTTGAAATTTAACCGTCTGTTTTCTTTACAGTATCAGCAAATATCATGGCCAAAGTAGAGAAAACAGAGGTTCAGATGGGTTAGATGTCCATGCCTGAGCAGCAGAGAAAGTTAATACAAACACTATGAGCACATCCCAGGGACCCTGTCCCTGGCCACAAGACTCCAGTGAAACAGGCCTTTGTTACTCTTCCTATTCTTACAGCCATAGTGGGTTTGTTTCAGCAGTCATCGTCAAACAAGATGTATTCGAAAAAACAATAATCAGACACAGTGGCCTATGCTAATGTCCCATCTACTGAGGGAAGGGAATGGGAAGGTGAAGGCAAATTAATATTACCATCAATTAATAGTTTCAGCCCTGGAATTGCTATCCTTTTCCTGTTAATTTCATGTTTCATATCAAAACTCACTGCATTTGAGATGTTCAAAGGCTTGTTACCTAATAGTCATTACTGTCACTTATGGAGTCATCAAAGCCTACTAGTGCTTTCATCCGCAAATACATATTCTCAATTTGTTATAATATGCAGAACTTGGCATCTTCTAGGCAACAGAATATAGTTTCAAAATGTATAGTCAAAATATACCATTACACTCACAATGAATAGTTTCTATGTAACATCACTAACTTCTAGCATCAGGATAGACTCATCAGAATCGCCACCACACCGGCTTCGATAGCAAATAAACACTAAACAACCAAGCAGACAAAGTAGTAGAGAAGGGAGCCTATGGCAGGGAACAGAGACTAAGACAGTCCCTGTTCTACTTGTTAGCAGACCCACATGAAGACCAAGTCACATATTTGCTACAATGTGTAGTGTGTCTAGGTCCAGCTCCTGCATGCTCTGGTTGGTGATCCAGTCTTTATGAGGCCCCATAGTCCCAGGTTAATTGACTCTGTGGGTCTTCTTGTAGTGTTCTTTAGACTTCCAACTTCCTCACTTCTATCTCCTGCTCTTCCACAAAACTCCCCAGATTCCACCTGAAGTTTGGCTGTGGGTTTATGCATCTGCCTCCATCCTCTGCTGGATGAAGCCTCTCAGGAGACATTTATGCTAGGGGAGAGGATGTGTCTAGACTGCTGGGACTAGATGCCCCGGCAAAGGGTGGTATCCAAGGTGGGGCTTCCCTTCTCTGAGGAGAAGGAATAGGGAAAGTAGGAGAGGGATTAGTAAGGGTGGGACTGGAAAGAAAGGAGGGAGGGGGTTGTGATCAGGATGCAAAGTGAATAGAAAAATAAAATAAAAAGTCAGGACTCTGCAGGTAGGGGTATAAAATATCCAGTACGACACCAGGCCTGACAACCAGAAGTTCATCCCCAGGATTCACACAAGTTATCCTGTGATATTCACATGTGGCCTATGAAATACATGCCTACACAAATGCATGCATAAGGTACATGAATAAAATATTTAAATGATTGAAGAGCCATCCCTGGTTGAGTGACGGGTGCACAAGCACTTTGACCTTTATACCTAATTTTCAAGTTTGTTCTAGTCACCTAAAGTAATCAGGGGGGAAAAAAGGTAAGCAACATTTCTAACTTTGCTAAGTAAGTACTGGCTTTAAAGCCATTTGTTGGCTAAAAATATATATGCCTTGGAAACAACTTATATGCTAGCTACATCTAATAGCTCACTCCACTTCCATGTTGATCTGCACCTCTGTGCCCTTGAAGAAAAAGCTACAGTTGAAGGATTTCCTTTTTGAATTTTGCCCAGTATCCCCTCCCTCATACTATTTCACCCAGACTCATCCATTGCTGTAAGACTATCTCACTAAACTTGAGAAAACTTCTTTGACCCTTTTGCCTTCATGGGACCATGGCATACTTGGAGAGTCTGTAATGAGAAAGAAATGGTGCTCATTGCTTGTTTTCTGGTATCCAGTAGAAGATTTATTTCTTGAGGGTTCAATCCCAACCACTCATTCAGGAACCAAGTAACACAGACCATAGGGGCTAGGCCTGTGAATTCCCACTGATGTGGACAGCAATGGAAAATAAGGAGGAAGAGAGTAGTTGAGCCTTGGCTCCATACACAGCTCCCCCAATGGAGATGTCTCCCTCTGGTTGGTTAGAGTAGATAGAGTAGACCCTGACAAGAACATTAGAATGCTCAATCAACTTCACGGATTTCTTGAGGCTTTTAGCTTCCCTCCTCCATCCAAGCTACCCTCACTCTGTCACTTACCTGTATCCCAGGGGTGCCATTGTCACACTCACAATTAACAGCATCTCCTCATGGTAGACACCCTCCTTTTAGGCTGAGTGTGACAACTGGTACTATAATTGTCAGGGATGGCCATGACACTGAGTTTAGGTGTAAGCTGTGGGTAGGTTCTTGCTCATGGATGCTACAGTGTAATATATGTATGGAACATAAAGGATAACCCCGAGAACACAGTTCTCTCCTAGAATGTGAGTTTGAGAGGCCAAACTCAGGTCACCAGACTTGGAGGCAAGGGCCTTATCTACAGAGCTCCCTCACTGAAAGAAAAGAATCTGAAAATATTCTCCTAGTCCTCTTAAAATTTCAGACCACCTTAGAAATAACATGAGCTCATTTTATTTGAGCAAGTATAATTAAGTATAGCAGAGCTCAGCTCACTTTCTCCTTTATCATTTTCTGTCCCTGATAGAATTATGTTTGAAGAAATTGGTTGTGAAGATTCTTAAATCTCATAACTAAACTGTCATACAGTAGTTTCAGACAAAAGATCTCTCAAGAATAAATAGTGTATTGAAAATGGTTTGTAGAACAGAAAGCATACATATAGTTTAGTAGTCAGATGCTTGATTAACATGTGTGGGATTCTGATTTACACACAAAAACATATTCTTTACATTAAAATATTTAAGCCCCTAGAATATGCTAGGTGTAGTGACATGTGTATATAATCCCGGCACTCAGAAAGCTGAAGTAGACGAACCATATGAGTTCGAGGCCAATTTGAGCCATCTAGCAAGTACCAGGCTAGGCAGAGGCTAATAGCAAAGACCCTGTCTCATAAAACAAAAAAGTTCTATAATATAAAGTGCATGCATGATAAAATATTTCATAGAAAAAGTCACAAAGTATAAAAGATACTGTGGCTCACAGATTCATGGCTTGGTAAGATTAATGACTCCTTTTTCCTCTAGTAACATACACAGCACTTTTCAGCACTATGAAAGCTAGCCAATAGAAATGAAGCTTCTGGGTCACAAACAGCTTGATTTGTCCATATTCCATGACTAAACATGTATGGAGTCTACAGCAATGGGGTCTTGCCATCAAGTTCTGGAGGGTAGCCAAGAGAACTGGCCAATAATATTTAGGGTTATATGAGACCTCTGTGGGCAACAACTCCAAAAAAAAGCAACCCATTCCTGGCACTGAACTTTTTATATATTGTTTGGCAAAGACATGCCACTGGAGCAGCAATCACAGGATTGTCATGGGAGTAGTCAACCATTTTATGGCCAAATTTAAGGCCTGCTCCATAAGAGAGAACCTACACCTAGAACTGTCGCCATGGCCAGGAAGTTGGACCTAGAAAGCTCATGGACCATAGAGGAGAATTGGCTAATATTACTCTCCTAAATTGTGATAGTATTAAATCAAATCCTAGTGACTTATCATTACACTCATAAATTAGTGCATCTCTCAATCCTCGTCAGACAAACTTCTTTTTACAGTAGATGGAGATTAACACAGAGACTGACAACTGGTCAAAGTGCAGAGAATGAGACACTTTACTCAGCCCTAAAACACACACACACACACACACACACACACACACACACACACACTCCTCCTCCTCCTCCTCCTCCTCCTCCTCCTCCTCATCATCATCATCATCATCATGTCACTTCCATCACATCACATCCTCTCTCCCAAGGGGTCAGGAAAAAGGGGTGCAAAATGATTTTAAAAGCCAGAGGTGGTGGTGGATATCTAATAAAGATGTGTTTTCTAGACACAGAAGGTAAGTTGCATGTGTAAATTCATTGTGGTTGTGACTGCATGCACAATTTCAATGCAGGCAAAATTCCCACAGTGGAGAGGGGAGGTAAACAGGTCAACGCAGAGCCTCATCCCTAGCTATTATGAATCAGTGGCTGCTGTGATATGGAGAGTCAGTTGTCTCTAATGGTGTGGCTCCTATTAAGTCAACCATGTTCTGATAAATGACACACTCAAGAGTATATGAGAAAGCTGAAGGTATTGCCCAGTGGTTATGAGCACTGACTGATCTTTCAGAGGACCTGAATTAGATTCTCAGCACCCACATGGCAGCTTGCAACCACTATAGCTCCAGTTCTAGGAGATCCAATGACCTCTTCTGGCCTTCAAGTTACTGCATGCACACATGTGGGGCACAGATACACATGCTCATGTGCAGGCAAGACACTCTCACATACATAAAGATCAAAAAATTTGAGAAAGGCCTTATCTGTGTAGACTTGGCTGTCTGGAGAGTTGCTCTGTAGACCAGGCTGGCCTTGAACTCAACAGACCACCTGCCTTTGCCTCCCAAGTAAAAGATTAAAAGTGTGCACCACCACCAGGCAGTGGTGGCACACGCCTTTAATCCCAGCACTTGGGAGGCAGAGGCAGGCGGATTTCTGAGTTCGAGGCCAGCCTGTTCTACTGAGTGAGTTCCAGGACAGCCAGGGCTACACAGAGAAACCCTGCCTCAAAAAAAAAAAAAAAAAAAAAAAAAAAAAAAAGTTTGAGAATTTCATTATATGCAAATAATGCATTTCTATCAAATTCACCCTTTATAAAAAAAAAAAAAAGTGTGCACCACCACTATCCCAACTTAATCTTTAACAAAAAAAAAAAAAGGATATGGTTAACAAAAAATGTGGTTGATAGAATTTTTTTCTTAAGGACACAAAGTTGGGTTGGTAGAAAAATGGGGAGTGGATCAGAGAGGGAATTAGGAAAGGGTGTAAATATACTGTATGAAATTCTCAAAAACTATCAAAAATATATCCCTTGTATAACACACACACCACCACCATTTATAATCTCATCTGTGTCCTTTGGAATTGTTAGTTTTAATTATCAATTTGACCAATGTAGAATCATCTGGGAAGAGAGTGCCACTGAGGAATTGTTTAGGGCCAGCTTGCATGTCAACATGTCTGTGGGGGATTGTCTGAACTGCCTTAACTGACAAAAGGAAGATCTAGCCTCAAAGTGGGCAGCATGATCCCTGGTTTAGACCATGTAGCAGAGTACAGAAAAACTGAGCCTCAGACATGCATGAGATCATTTCTCTCTGCTCTTGACCCAATGTGATGTGTCTGTTTGAAGTTCCAGCACCTCAACTTCCCTGCTATGATTGACTGTAACTTGGAATTGTAAGCTAAAACAAGCTCCTCCAATGTTTAGTCAGTTTATTTTATCACAACAGAAATGAAGCTGGGACAGAAACAAATAGAAAAGATGTGAGCTTGCTGCTGTGACAAACCTGACCATGAGACCTTTAAGCTTTGGAACTGTCAGAGAAAGATGGAACCATTTGGTATGTTGGACTAGGAAAGCCATAAATGCTGGAAGACGAGACACATGGACTATTCTTATGTGAGCTTCAAGACAGTGATGCTGAGAGACAGACAGACAGACAGAAAAGGCCTGCCTCATGGTTCAGAGGGGAACAGGACTGGGTTTGGGACCATTCCAATGTTATTTTAGACAAGAATTTGCCTTTATTGTCTGTGTTCTGAAAACCTAGTGAAGTTGAATTTAAAGGTAATGGACTAGCTTGTTTGACAGAGAAAATTTTGGGTGGGAGAGCCTTCAGGCCAGTGCTGCAGAAGCAGCTGTTATTGATAGATCTGTACCATCATACGAAACCTTGTTCACTGCATCAATAGTGTGCTTTCCTAAGGGTCAGCTTCCAAGAGGGCTCAGCTACATCCCACGTGGCAGCAGAACTTGGTAATGCTGTGTATGTCATCCATGTTGTTTTGGTTTTGAGAGTATGAAAGATGAGAAAGGATGAAAGGGCATCCTGGAGAGCAGGCACCCTGGGGCAAGAGTTGCTGCAGAGGCACTTGGAGGCCACGGCACAAAAATGTGCCAGTGAAGCCTCAGTTACGATGGAGATACTAGGATACTAAAGACTGTGAGATATTCCCCAAGAAGAAATCAGGTGTAGAGCTGGCCTAGGCCTGCAAGTGAAGCCATCTGTGCTGCGAGTGGCAGAGCTAGATGGGTGGAGCTACCAAAGCCCTCCAGAACCAGAAGACAGCGTCCTGAGCTCCACGTGCTACACATGCAGCTGTAAGACCTGGTGTTCTGACTGCTGATTTGTGGAGGTGTTGTGGTATGATGATTCATTTTCTATGGTGTATTTTCCTGCTTAGAAGAAGGCTGTGAACATGTAAACATGTGGAAAGTGTGTAACTTGTTTTTCATTTTATAAAGGTTCTAAGTTAAGATATTTTGGACCTTCAAAGACTTTGGTGAGTTTTCAAGTTGACCTATATTTCTTGAGGTAAATGGGAGACTCTGGGTAAAAGACTGTGCTTTAAAGTAATATTTTTGCATGTCAAGTTCACAAAGGATCAAGTTGTGACCATTCCTTTTCATTGTCAATTGATACAACCTGAGAAGATAGTCTCAAGTGAGGGGCTGCATTAGCAGCCAGGAACTCTCTGCTGTGACTGTAGATGTAACATGACAGCATCACACTCCTGCTATCTTGGCATTCCTGCTTTAATGAAGTACAACCTGGACTTGAGATAAAATGAGCTCTTTCAACTCACTGGTTGCTTCTTGTCAGTATATTACACCACAGCGACAGAAACAAAACTGGGACGTGAGGGATCTCAAGAAACAATTAAGGTCCATTGGATTTGAGTTCTAGAAACAAAGAGCTGCTACAGTAAAGCAGAATGGAATCAGCTATATTGTGGAGAGCCAAGTGCTAACACCTATGCTTGCCTTACATGTCAAAACTATCTGGTTTTGGTATGTGCAAGAAAAAAAGTATTGATTTTAAGAGCCTTTTAGACACATAAAAGACAGTGTGCACTGAACATAACAAAGAGTACATGAAGAAAATTTACACACATGGATGATGAAGCACCAGGTAGAGCCTGACCAATAAAGATGCAGAGGCTCGCAACCAACCATCAGACTGAGCATGGGTTCCCCAGTGGAGGAGTTAGGGGAAGGACTGAAGGAGCTGAAGGGGTTTACAGCCCATAGGAAGAACAACAATATCAACCAACCAGACCCCCCACAGAACTCCCAGGGACTAAACCACAGACCAGAGTACACATGGAGGGACAAATGGCTCCAGTGGCATATGTAGCAGAGACATATGCCTTGTCTGGCATCAGTGGGAGGGGAGGCCCTTGGTCCTGTGAAGGCTCAATGTCCCAGTGAAGGGGAATGCTAGGATGGTGAAGTGGGAGTGGGTGGGTGGGTGGGTGGGTGGGCTAGCACCCTCATAGAAGCAGGGGAGGGGGGGGGATAGGAGGTTTGTGGAGGGAAAACCAGGAAGAGAGATAACATTTGAAATGTAAATAAATAAAATAACCAATAAAAAATTTTAAAAAGAGAGAGAGAGAGCACCAGGTAATAAAACAGCAGCCATCTATCCATCTATGGCAAGTATGATGATTCTGGTGTTCTCAATGTGGGACAAGTATAATAGTCACCTGCACATAAATGCATTTTCTGTGTCCTTTCATCATATGGGACTTACCATCATAAAGTGTCCAATTAAATAACACAATCACATGCTGTAATCTCATAATCCAGGATGAGTCCTTTGTACAGCACATAACCTAGATTCTAAAACTGTTAATATGGGTGGGAGAGATAGATACAGTGACAGCTCTGGATTCTAGATGACACTGAAGTACAGGATATACAATGTTCATGAAAAGTTTCCAAATTACTGCTCCTTCTATTCACTGGGAGACAACAGGCAACATCTGATGGTTCTGTATAAGTGGCAAAGGCTTGGTTTACAGAAACAAAAAATAGATGAGAATGAACATGAGTTCCTGTGTATCTCTGGGAGTTTGGCCCAAATCCCAGCTCTCTCCCAAGCTGTCCTCAATTTTATGAATGCTTTTAAGCACTCATCAACCCACAGAAGTCATTCCTAGTTGCTTATTTACATCTTTTCCAGGCCCAATCCTGTCTCACAAACAAGAGAAGACAAGAGTGTAGATGCTGAGAGTGCCTGCCCTTGCTAGCCTTGTTGCCTGGAAGTGTGCCATCAGCATTAGGATCAGGAACCAGCAAAGGACAGCAGCCCAGATGAGGAGACTCTAGCCAAATCTCCACTGTTAAGTGACTGAATTAAGCAACTTGTGGGATCTCCTGATTGTGGACTTTTTTGTGTGAGATTAAAAAATATATCCTTACTATTTAAGCCGCTGGCCTTGAGTGGCTGAATAGTCCCCACCCTCTGAAATAACATGACACTATAAATCACACATATGCATTCATACACAAACATTCACCTCCCTACTTTATGAATGGAACCAAGTCTTGTAGGAGTGCTAACATTATTACCTCCTTGAACCCTAAAACCCAGCTTGAGGTGAAATGCAGGTTCTGCTCTCCATCTGGAATCATTCCTCCCGGCACTCCCAGGTCAAACTCAAACTCCTCCATGAAGCCTCCTCTTTAACGCCCCTGAATCTCTAACTCAAAACACCTTACAGGTCCGCATCTGGTCTACCAATCCTTATGTCTTGCAATATTAACCATGAGCACACAATTGCACTGGCCAAGGGATGCACTTTACTTCACCTGAAACCTGGGCTTTCCTTTCCCATTTCTTTTTGTATTGTCTCCTCAACTGACCATAAAAGAAATCACAGAAAGGAGATAAAAGAAATTTAAAGATGAGACACCACAGGAAAAATAATTTAGAATAAAGCCCAAATTGGTATTTCTACTAAGGTTATGATGTTTCAAAGATTTATTTATTTTTATTTTGTGAATGAATGTTTTGCCTGCATGCATATATGTGCACCACGTGCATGCCAGGTGTCCATAGGGATCAGAAAGCTGCATCAGACCCTCTGGAGCTAGAGTTATAAACAGATTTGAGCACCGTATGGGTGTTGGAAACCAAGCACAGGTCCTCTGAAAGAGCATCATGTGCTTTTAACTGCTGAGACACATCTCTAGTCCCTAAGCTGGTGAGTTTTAATTGTTAACTTGACACAGTCTAAATTCACCTGTGGAGAGAGTCACAGTGAAATACTGTCCAGATGTGGTTGGCCTGTGGGCATGTCTGTGGAAGGTTACCTTGATTCTGTCACTAGATGCACACCATTCACTGGTTTTGAGTCTTGGATTTTATAAAAAAAAAAAAAAAATGAGCTGAATATTGGTAACCAGGTATACATATTCTCTCTTTCCCTCCCCTTCTCTCTCTCTCTCTCTCTCTCTCTCTCTCTCTCTCTCTCTCTCTCTCTCTCTCTCTCTCTCTCTCTCTCTCTCTCTCTCTCTCTCTGTTCATGCTGTGTGTGTGTTCATGTGTGGATGTGACCAGCTACTTCAAATTCCTGTTGCCTTGACTTCCATGCCTTGATGGTTTATCCAACCGGGGTAAGTAAGCTCTTTTCTACCCTAAGTTGTTTCTGTCCGGGTATTTTATCACAGAAATAAAACCAAGACAAAACCTACATTTTGGAAGTTATAGATAAGGAAAAGACACACTGGAAATGGCAACTGGATGCCAAACCACCTCCTACTCACTACCAGATCCACTATCAACCCTGTTGATAGTGAAGGAAGGTGGGCAGATTCTTAACAAATCAGAGGTCAGCCACAGGCAACTAAGCAACTCTAGCCTGCAGTCCAGTCAGTACCTGCTGGTGAGAGAAAGATGCCGTAGCAGCATAGGGTTAGGGATTCAAGCTTATACCTTGAGTTTTTTCCTTATAAAAACAAACTATGGATACTACTAGCAACAAAGCTATCCCGATTGTAATGAATTTCATTTGAACGTTCTGGCATAAGGATATTTTATCATGAGGCTGGAGAGATGGCTCAGCCGTTTAAAACATGTGCTGCTCTTGCAGAATACCTGAGTTCAGTTCCCAGCACCCATGTTGGGAGGCTCACAACTATCCATAACTCTAGCTCCAGGGGAACCTGATGCTTCTGGCCTCCTTGGGAACCTGTATTCACATACACATAGACATACACACAGGCAATTAAAAAGAAAGTAGTATTTTCTAAAAGAATACTTGATCAAACTGGATATTCTAGCCCACATCTGTAATCCAAGCACTCAGATGCTGAGGCAAGAAAATCGTGAGTTCAAGGCTAGCCTGAACCTACATGATACATGTACATAGCTATAGTCTAAAAAGCAAAACAACATTGATCCAAGTTGCGAAATCAAAAATGACACCTTGGGTTGTTTTTAAAATGTTAACATTCCTGAGGCTGCAAGAATTCACAATGGAGGGCCATCAGCAGAAACTCTCCAGACCATCAGCAGGAAGCCTAGTACAGCACAAAGGCTGACTCTGACCTCTGCCCCTCATCCCATGTGCAGACCTCTAGGTCTTCCCTTTCAAACACTATCACTCAGTTTTGTTACAGTGCTGTTGATTGAACATGTAGCCTTGCACATGTTAGGCAAGTGCTCCACATTGAACTCTGTCCCTAGAACCCTGCAGTTGTCCTCTGATGAAACAGTCCAGTATTTGCAAGGTTGACCCAGTATAGCAATAAGTTCATACTTGTGGAACTCATTCCAAATAATAAAAATATGTTGTCTCTTTCATTAGGTAATAGCAAAGCAGCACAAACTTCTGTAGGATTACACATACTAGGAAGCTGTAGTAAATGTTCAAATACTTAAATAAACACCACATAGTACAAAGAGCAACCAACATGGTTCTATTGAAAACTGTCTTTAACTGCGGCACCCAAGGACAGCAATACAATATTTTCTTTACAAAGTGACGATTATAAAAATCTATAAATGCACAAATTCATTCCTAGGCTATTCTCATATAGCCATGTCATCAGGATACACTTCCTTTCATTGTTCCTGAGGTATCTCTGTGGGTTGATTTTATCGTACTACTGGAGAGATGCACTGCCTTTGATCATCCTTCCCTAAAATGATTCTTAAAACCCGCAAAATTTGTATTGCATAGGACACTATTCATGACAGGGAGACTTGGGAACTGCAAATATGTTGCACTGGAACAAGTCTTACAAATATTTCATTTTAAGAATTTGTTACATACATTTTTTACAGTTTGTCTCTTCTAAAAAATTGACCTTAGAGGTAAGAGCAAATTAAATACAATGAAGCATCTTAGGAATGTTAGTTTTAGAAAGTTAGATGAATGATACAAAGGAAAAAGCCATAATTCTTGCCGGCTATATATTGTATTGCATTCAAAAGCAACTGTACATGCTGTAATCAGTTCATAGTTAAATATTTCTACTAATCTGTTTTGGGAGAGCAAATGTCTTTCAAGGTTTCAAGCTCCTCTATAAGCTTCTTGTTCTGAACTTCCAGCACTGCGACTCGACTCTCCAGACACTTCACATACTCTTTCTTTCGACGTCGACATTCTTTAGCAGCTTCCCTGAAAAAAGTAGAAGCAAAAGGGCAAACAAAACATATGTTGCATGCTATTGGCAATAGAGCAAGCTTGGTTGTGAGGAGAGCTGAATTCCAACCCAGGGAATTGAGAACAGAATTCCCAACTCACACCCTACAGCAGACTTGCATTCTTAAGCAACCGTTAAGAGACCCATCTACAAGTCCACATGGCCATTATAAGGATGCTGCCATCACCTGCCCCGATTAGAGTTCACAGTCAACAAGGTCCAAGTCAAACACAGTTACTCTGCTTTATGGCAATAAAGGTCTTTGAGGGCCTTGAGTTCCTCAATGAGGGTCTTGTTTTGATTTTCAAGCACAGCCACACGATTTTCAAGACATTTGACATATTCTTTCTTCTTCCTGCGACACTCCCGGGCAGCTTCCCTGGAAGCAACACAAGGCAAATGACAACAGGAACAACCTCCCAGCACAATCCAGAATGGCTCCGTGAACATCCCCCGCCCCCTTCTACCCAGTCAACAGCCAATCCATCTGAGGAAAGTTATACAAAGCTGCACAACAAACAGAACAAAGCAGATGGCTTGTAGAGAACAACAGAGCAAAGGAAGATCACTGGTAGCTTCTCACAAACAGTGTTCTCTTGGGCCATCCATCCATGCCAAGAATGACCCTCTGTGTACAATAAACAACAACAAAAGGACCACATGCCCAGCACAATCCCTCCTACAACACTCACAGAGCCTTTCAGCACAATCCCTCCTACAACACTCACAGAGCCTTTTAGTCCTCTCAGTTAATTTTTGGTTGTCAAAAAAACACATGCTCATCACCACGAGAAAATGTCACTTAATGAAAATGAGTATAAGAGTCCTATGAAGTCTCAAATGCCAATATTGAACAGTTGTGTACTTTGAGACTAAATCTCAACAAAACAAGCACAGTTGTCAGAAAAAAACCTGACTAGAAAACACAACATAGATAAATTATAACAATAAATAAAACATGGATGCTTATGCACCCAGGGAAAATGGGCACTGCTTGTGAGAATTATAGACTGGTATAACATGACACAAAACAACGCAGACAATTTAAGCCAACAAATGTTAGAATACCACAATTACAAATATTAAAAAGGAAGCTGGCATGGTGGTACATGTCTGTAGACCTGGCACTTTGGAGGTAGAGACAGAAGAACCATAAGTACAAAACCAGGGGCTAGAGAGATCAGTGGCTACAAACACTGGGTGCTTTCCCAGAGGACCTGGAAGATTCAATCCCAAGCATCCACATGCTGCCTCATGACTGTCTATAACTCCAGTTCCAGGGTGGCCACCAGGCATACAAGTGTTGCACAGATATACACTCAGGCCAAATACACATACACATTTTTTAAAACAAAGTCAGGGCCAGCCTCATTTACTTTACAAGCACAAGGCTAATCGGGGGTCTATGGGAGCCTATCATAAATAAACAGACAGACAGACAAACTTATGATAATGGAAGCTACTAGCTAACTGAAAAGAACTATTATGCAGTTCTCTAACCACATGCATTTCATTTACATTGAACACATTTCACAGCACTTTAAGCAAACCAAGCAAAAGGACAGGCCAACCAGCACCCAAATAACTGAAACTAACAAAGATAAGTTAGTCACTTTTATGCATGATTCCAGTAAACAATACCTAATATTGGCCCCATTTTCTCTCTCCTTTTTTTCAGAGAGGGACAGGATAGAGGCTACTTCACTTAACTGCTCTAAGGAGAGACCCTCTGATAAAGCTTTATATGAGAGTACTCAGTTCTCAGAAGTTGCCAGTCACTGTCACTCAACTGAATTCACAAAGGTAATGTTGCATGAGTAGGTAACAGTCACTGCACTGTCAGCAATGCCATCCTCCAACTGTGACATGAGCAACAGACATGGCCAAGTGCTGTATCTTTAGAAGAATTGAATTGACTCTCATGGACTGGATCTGTCTTGTCTTTCCTCATGCAAAGCAAGTCAGCAGAAAATGAATGTTGAAATCTTGATGGGCTGCAGAAAAAAGAATAAGCCCTAGTTCCTAGCCAAGAGTGCTGTATTCACCCTGTGAACTCACCAAGGGCTGCACAACTGGGCAGTGAAAAACTAAAACATGTCAAAGTAAATGGAGCTTGGTAAAGCAGTGGTTACAGTAATCCAAACGGTGCACAGGCGAGAGTGTCGGCATGTCCAAGCACACATAGCTGCCATAGGGGAACTGAAATGTATTTATAAGTATCTATGTTTTCATCATTAAATATGTTAAACTCTAAATATAAAAGGAAGACAGTCTTTCCATACAGACTTTAAATGTAAGTTTAAATACAATGTTGTGAGGTGGTCAGCTTTTAGCCTCTTGCTTACTGTAAATATCCACACTTCATATCAGACAAACACTGTGTGTGAGATGTGACTGGAGTCAAAATGTCCCAAGCACAAAGCTTTAGTGATCGCACAAGTGGTTGGTACATTCCTAAGTATTCTCAGCTGTGGGGAACACCTGTTTCTTCTATTAATAGGTAGCTCAGTTTGCAGGCTTGAGTTTGACTAAATCCATCCTCAGCACTGAGAGGAAACCACTTGGCAAACCGCAGGAAAAGAGTGAAGAGCCAGCTGTGCTGCACACCTGTGCCAGCAACACTCAGGAGGTGAAGGCAGGCTAGAGAAGCACTCAGTCTCAAAGCCAATGTCAAGCTAAACAGGCAATGGGGACCGGGCTACAAAGGAATCAAACCTACTGCTGATCAGTGTGGCAGGGATATAATTATCTGTTATCAATGTCAGCTGACACCTGACCTTACCCTTCCTAACTGTAAAACCTGCATCCTCTCCATGAAGTCCAGACTGAAGCTTTACATCAAGGTCCTTTTGAGGTGACCTTGCTGTAAGGACAGAGGAAGGCTCTGGAAGAAAGAACTGCTAGGCAGCATATCCTACTTCTGGTTCCCTGGCTCTATGATTTTGGCCAACTTGCCACTTAACCATTCCAACTCCAGTTCCTCATCTCCAGAGTGAACCAGGACCACTCTGTGCTTACAGACTTGGGTGAGACTTAAGGAAACTGAAGGAAGAAGCACTTGAAATTTGCTAAGCTAATGCTGAGTCACCAAGAGCCACATGCTGCCGCTTTTCTCTAGCCATCTCTAATCTGACACTGGCAGGATAATAATGCTTCTCAGAGTCCCTTGTAGTGGGGACCCATTTCTAGCCAATGAAATATAGGTAAAGACAGCTAGAAACATCTTCTAGGAAAAAATCTTCTGGAGAAACAGACTGAGTTAGCTGAATTCTTTGACCACAGCCATCCTCTCCTCTTCCTGTCAGCAGCAGCAGCAGCAGCAGATATCCTGTGGTCACAACAACAAAATGTACACGCTGAAGATGCAGTAGTAAGGAGCCTGGCTCCCTGGAGACACCAGGAAACATTGTTCTGGCTGTACATACCTCTGTACCTGCCATAAAGATCAAAAATCTGACTACATGTTTTAGCATCTAGTCCCATATGTGCCAATAATTAGTAATTACATAATTGAAATATAGATGTGTAACAGTCTGACCTATATGCTGGAAACCAAACTTGGTTCTTTCAGAAGAACAGCAAATGCTCTTGACCTCTGAGCCACCTCTCCAGCCACTGCTTCTGGATCTTTAAACAACAACACTGCTGATGAAAAAATATGACCTGGGACAAAGCACTGATAAATGTTTCTATTTTTACGATCCCACTTCTAGTGTATGTGTACTCACCATTTACTGATCTAGGCAAGCAATAAGTTTGGCAAATGTAGCCAACTTAAGGAGTTACACAGTATATGAAACTGAATCTTTTTTTAAAAAAAGATATATGTTTGTTTCTTTTATAAAAATTTTTGTTGTAGTTTTTGATTATTTGTTTATCATCCTAGGTAGCCTAGAACTGTATATGTAGACCAGGCTGGCCTCAAACTCACTATATCTACCTGACTCTTCCTCCCAAGTGATAGGATAAAAGGTGTATATCACCACACTCAGCCCTATTTTTATGCATATAGGTGTTTTGCAAGAATGTATGTATGTGCAACATGTGCATGCCTGGTGCCTACTGAGGCAAGAGCAGGGTACCAATCACCCAAGAAATGGAGTTACAAGAAGTTATAAACCCCAAAACCTCCACCAGAGAACTCCTAATCCTGATAAACAACTTCAACAAAGTGGCTGGATATAAAATCAACTCAAACAAATCAGTAGCCTTCCTCTACTCAAGGGATAAACAGGCTGAGAAAGAAATTAAGGAAATGACACCCTTCACAATAGTCACAAATAATATAAAATACCTTGGTATGGATCTAACCAAGCAAGTGAAAGATCTGTATGACAAGAACTTCAAGTCTCTGAAGAAAGAAATTGAAGATCTCAGAAGATGGAAAGATCTCCCATGCTCATGGATTGGCAGGATTAATATAGTAAAACTGGCCATCTTGCCAAAAGCAATCTACAGATTCAATGCAATCCCCATCAAAATTCCAAATCAATTCTTCATAGAGATAGAAAGAGCAATTTAGAAATTCATTTGAAATAACAAAAAACCCAGAATAGTAAGAACTATTCTCAACAATAAAAGAACTTCTGGGGGAATCACTATCCCTGACCTCAAACTGTACTACAGGGCAATAGTGATTTAAAAAAAAAAAAACAACAACAACAACTGCATGGTATTGATACAGAGACAGGCACAAAGATCAATGAAATAAAATTGAAGACCCAGAAATGAACCTGCACACCTACGGTCACTTTGATCTTTGACAAAGGAGCTAAAACCATCCAGTGGAAAAAGGACAGAATTTTCAACAAATGGTGCCGGTTCAACTGGAGGTAAGCATGTAGAAGAATACAAATCGATCCATTCTTATCTCCTTGTACAAAGTTCAAGTTCAAGTGGATAAAGGACCTTCACAAAACCAGATACACAGAAACTAATAGAAGAGAAGGTGGGGAAGATCCTTGAATACCTAGGCACAGAGAAAAAGTTACTGAACAGAACACCAATGGCTTATGCTCTAAGATCAAGAATTGACAAATAGGACCTCATAAAATTGCAAAGCTTCTGTAAGGCAAAGGACACTGTCAATAGGACAAAACAGCAACCAACAGATTAGGAAAAGATCTTTACCAATCCTACATCTGATAGAGGGCTAATATCCAAAATTGTAATACAAAGAACTCAAGAAACTAGACTCCAGACAACCTAATAACCCTATTAAAAAATGGAGTACAGAGCTAACAAAAAATTGGGGGGTAGGGTTCAAGACAGGGTTTCTCTGTGTAGCCCTGGCTGTCCTGGAACTCACTCTGTAGACCAGGCTGGCCTCTAATTCAGACATCCGCCTACCTCTGCCTCCCAAGTGCTAGGATTAAAGGCGTGCACCACCACTGCCCAACAACAAAGAATTCTTAACTGAGGAAATTAGAATGGCCGAGAAGTATCTAAAGAAATATTCAATATCCTTAGTCATCAGGGAAATGCAAATTAAAACAACCCTAAGATTCCACCTCACACCAGTCAGAATGGCTAAGATAAAAAACTCAGGTGATAGATGCTGGCAAGGATGTGGAGAAAGAGGAACACTCCTCCATTGTTGGTGGGATTGTAAGCTGGTACAACTACTCTGGAAATCAGTCTGGTGGTTCCTCAGAAAATTGGACATAGCATTACCTCAGGACCCAGCTATACCACTCCTGGGCATATACCCAGAAGATGCTCCAACATATAACAAGAACATACACTCCACTATGTTCATAGCAGCCTTATGGACACAGATGTCCTTCAACAGAGGAATAGATACAGAAAATGTGGGACAGAAACTGAAGGAGGAGTCATCTAGAGACTGTTCTACCTGGGTATCCATCCCATGTGCAGTCACCAAAGGTAGACAATGATGTGGATACCAGGAAGTGCATGCTGTATATGTAGGGGAGGATGGCACCATTGGGCATAGGTGGCGAGGAGGTCCTTTGTCCCATAAAGGCTGGATGCCCCAGTGTGGGGGAATTCGAGGGCAGGGAGGTGGGAGTGTTTGGGTGGCTGGGTGAGTGGTTCCTGGGTGGGGAGAAATGGGGAAAGAGGGTAACATCTGTAATGTAAATAAAATATCTAATAAAAAAAGAAAAAGTTATAAACCACCATGTAGGAGCTGAGAATCAAACCTGGGTCTTCTGTAAGAACAGCAAGTGCTCTTAACTGCTAAGCCATCTCTCCAGTCCTTATTTTTATTTTTTAAGTGTGTGTGTGTGTGTGTGTGTGTGTGTGTGTGTGTGTGCAAGCATGTGCCTCTGAATGCTAGAAGAGGGACCTTGGAGTTACAAAGTACTGTGAGCCACCAGATACAGTTGCTGGGAACAGAACTCAGGTCCTCGGCAGGAACACTAGATGCTCTTAACTGTGGACTCATCTCGCTTAGCTCCCAAACTGTCTTCTAAAGAACCACAAATGCAGTGAATGTAAACACCTCAGACAAGACCCAGTTTCCAAGACAGTGATGATCTCGGAACTGAGTTTCAGGGATTCCACTGCCACAATCTGTAGATTAACTAGGTTAGAAACATCCAATAAAACTGTGTCAAAGACCACAGTCTGCTTCTGTTCTACAGACAAGCAAAGCAGCTGACCCCACCTAATGTGCTTTATTTTCTTGCAATTAGGATATAATTTAACACAAAAGAATAGGTGACAAAATATACTTGGAAACAGTTAAGGCAACTCTGTTCATTTTGAAAATCAAACTGAGTTGTACCATTCCCCATAATAACTAAAGAATTAATATGCAAATCGTATAAATAAAATGTTATTACTTAAGTATGATTTTCACACGGCAGGCTGGTGCCTAAGCAGAGAGAGAAGTGGAGGCGATCAAGAGACAGACTCAGAGCACAGGTAGGAGAAGATGAGAGAGGACTGCAAGCGTTCCTACTACAGCATTAGCCAGTAGCTAGATGCAGGGGCATGAGTAGGTTTTGTTATTTTATTTATGCATGACTAAAATGTCAAAAGAGCATGTACTTCATTATTCTGGAGTAAAAACAATACAAAGTAGCTAGAATGATAAAATATAAAACAATGCTTTAACACTTAAATTTATTTTGCTAATAAAGAAGCTAAAAAATCAGGGTCAGAGATATATCTCAATGTTTGCCTGGCATGCCCTAGGTCCTAGGTTCTATCTATAATACCAATTTAAGGGGTGAAATGTACTTACCAGAACTATTTCACAAAATATATAAAACAAGTTTATCATCAAGAATATAATAATGCTGTTTTTAAAAATTACATATCTTTTGATATTCCTCACAACATAAAGGAACATATCTGCTGCTTGTGAAGCATCAGTGACGAGGAACTCACCAGAAGATAAACTATCATCATGGGCAGAGCATAAGCACACACAAGAAGCCACAGGACACTAACCTGAGAAACACTTAACACACGTACACTAAGAGCCCCGCAGTAGTGAATGTTTCCTGCAGTGGCTCTAGATTACCCAGTACTTTACCTGTTTTTCATCAGCCTCAGCTCCCGCTTGCGAGTTGCTTCTTCTGCTAGTTGCTGGGGACTGTGCAGACTTCCTGGTGAGGCAGCCATCACCACACCTTGTGGCAAAGCGGTAGTAGGAGCTCGGATCTGGTAAGTTGGCATGTCACCTGTGGCAGCTGCAATGAAACAAGGCATTACAAGCTTATATCACCAATTCACTCACTAATATTTTACATAAAATTAACCTAGAAATGGTACGCTTTGTACATGTCAGTAGAGCTTGTTTTGAGGTAAAAAAAAAAATATTGTTCTTAGTATTATAGGGATATTAAGCATAAAGAACTTTATTTGACAAATTAGAACAAAGTTACAAATATTCTAGCCTGTTCCTGACATTTTAGAAAATGTCTTAGCTCATTTTAGACCTCTTTTTATCACAGGCTAAAGCAATAGGGTTTTTTACCACAGTTCATTTAGCTTGTGTTAGCAGTGTGTTGGTAACTATAAGGAGTTATTCTTCCGGGACAGAAACAAGGATTCCTTCTCTTCAGTCTGATGACTTCCACAGTGAAAACACTTGCACTGTAGCAAGTTCCACCAAGTTCAAAGACATCAACATGACCTCACTCAGTGTCAAGCTAAGGAGAAAAATGCTCACAAATGGAAATGACCTGAAGATTATTTGAAATTATAAGTATTTGAGGACTATTGCTGCTTTCAATAGAATCTATTTAAATGTGTGGACATATAGATACACTGATAATTGTTAATAACAGCTATTTTCACAACCATCTCACAAAAGTCCTGAAACTTAACAACTGGCTCTAGCAAGCCAGTAAAGGCAACACGAATACTCTAAGTAGGCATGGCCATCCTCTGGAAGCTTCAACTCGGGCTTCCATTTGCCTACACCTAAAACAGATATAGAAAGCCTCCCAATACCGAAATTTTAAAAGGGGAGGGGGGTAAGGCAAGGGAAGGAATCTAATTGGCTGTATATTCGTTAATGGTAACAGGAAGAAAGGGAAGAAAAAAGTGATGTTCTTAAATCAGTTTCTTAAGTCCTCAATTTTATTTCATGATAGTTGCCAATGCTATACACAAGGACATCTCATTAGAAGTGCAAATTGTGGAGCTGGAGAGATGGCTCAGTGGTTAAGAGCACTGATTGCTCTTCCAGGGGTCCTGAGTTCAATTCCCAGCAACCACATGGTGGCTCACAACCATCTGTAATGGGATCCAATACCCTCTTCTGGTGTATCTGAAACAGCAGTAGTGTACTCATATACAATAAATAAATATTTTTTTAAAAATAAGAAGTGCAAATTGTAAATATTTAAGGAGAAATCGACATATAAAAACATGATAGAATCTCCTTATTCTGTTGGTCATTGTGTAGCGAGAGGTAAGAGTGGGAACTGAGGCCACAGTCCTCCCACTTTCCTTTACCCACATCCAGCTGTAAATCAACAAATACTGAAACAATACCCTAGCTGGCGGCTGTCCAGAATTTCTAAAGTGCACATAATAGCCAGTGACCAAATTTGCACACTCCAGCCCTCAAATCTTGCTGGCAGCCTGAATATACACCTGCTTCCAACCCTTCTTTGAAACTGCTCACAAATATGTAAAAACAATACTAAAAAAGTACAGAGAGTGAGGGGTTCTTCTGTTGCTACCATATCCTAAATATAGAAACTGCTTTTCTAAGAGGGAGAGGAAGACAGGAAAGGGAGGAAGCAATGGTTTCACTGCACTCCACTGTTGTACACAATCATTATTTTCTATAATATGAGTGAGAACAGAATGTTTGAAAGCTGGTTTAAGGGCATTCTTTTCATTCTTTTAAGGGAAGAGAAGAGACATGTCACAGATGAAATACATATTAAAAATAAAACAAAGCAAGGCAACAACAAAAGACCTTTTGTCTGTCTGCAGAAGCTAGAGAAGCCCTTGGAGAACCAGACTTGGCAACATGCAGGAAAAGGGAAATGCCAAATAGGGCATTCTTCAAACCTGTCAGGCAGAACCTCAGTCATTTTGTATCTTCAGGGGATGATATATAGGATATATCAGAGAAGTGTGGTTTCATTGTACCTCAGATGTATATTGACTCTATTTGTTATAACACAAGTCCAGGATGCCAACTCACTACTTCAAGCAAGTAGGAATTAGTGTAGCTTAGGAGTCTAAAATAAATTTCTACCACAACCCAAAGACTCTATGATACACTTCTAATGGTGAATGGATACAGTCTATACATGCAAATGTAATCTTAGTAAAGTACACTACAACAATGGAAAAAGTCTTTTGAGGTAATCTAAATGTCAGATTTTGAAACAAGTTATGAGAGATGTTTATGTTAGCATCAGTCTCTATCATTGTAAATTCAGTGGTAATTTCTAAGAACCATCCTACATTCTCTAGTGATATAATTTTACTTCTGTACTATTTATAAAGCCCAATCCTAGCCCATCTAAGTACTAAAGGTGTCAGAACTATTTTGTAAGGCTTTTTTTAGAGAAGATCTTGCCATGTAACTTAGATTGGCATTAAGCTTTCAATTTTCTTGCCTTAGATTTCTAAGTGCTGGAGGTTACAAGAAGATGCCACCACACCTGACTTTAGAATTTCATATTTATCTTTTGAGAATTTACAAGTCATGTATAGGGGCTTAAAATCATGACTGAAGATAAATAATAAGAAAATATGTTTATACTGCTATAGTTTACCCCAAGTTTATTCTCAGGCAGGCAAGAATGTTCAGACAAGTCAAGAACAGTATCTTTTCACTTTATGCTCTGGAATCTAGCACAGGACTTTGTATGGAGGGTGCTTAATGGGCTGATGTGCCCTCTACAAAGTCAATTTTAAACTCCCTAGGGGATTGCACAGGCATGCTGTCATCTGAGTGTTTAATAAGCATTCTTCTGTGAACATGTTATTGTAACTGTCTTTAACACAGATAAAGTCCCATGAGATGCCACATGTTCATTCAATCTGGCATTTCTTGACAAAAGACATTGTTCCTCCTTAATACACTTTAGATATAGCAAACACGGCACCTTAGAGGCAGGGATTCTGATAGTGTGTTTCTAACCATGTAACTCCTGGCATGAAAAACAAGTCCTGGGGCTGTCAATTCTGATCATGAACTTCATACCTCTCTTTTTTCAAGCTCTAACACGGTACAGCAGAAAAGGCATTGGTTTGGGGGTCTGGGTTCTAGTCCAGCTCTGCCACTTACCAGCCATGTGACTTGGGGCAAGGTCAGTCTCCTCATCTGTAAAATGGGGATACATCATCTCATTTCAAACTCACAAGAAACCCTGTAATATATGTCAAAGTGTCTAGCACAGTGCCTGGCACACAGAAGACATTTAATACATTAGTTCCCTTCCAATCCCCCCCCCCCTTGATGCCGGAAATACAGTGTTCCAAATAACATATAATACACATATGTTCCAAATAACATATACTACACGTAGCTAAAAGGTCTATAACACCACCAGTAATTTTTCCCATTACAGTTTACCCTTCTAGCAAGTCTGATAAATCAAAGTCTATGACTCCTAGTTCTTAGGGAAAACAAGTCAGATACGGAAACAAATAAGTAACAAATATCCCAAGTGCCTGTTTTGATAGCTATCAAAAAGGAACTATTTGTGAACACCCCGAAAAGATTGTTATTCTATGTAATTATTTATTATCAGGGTGCATATGGACTGAGTACACGGGGCTTTGTTGTTTGCTTTGGTGCTTTGGGACAGGACCTTGAAATCACAATCTGTCTACCTCAGTTTCCAGAGTACTGGGACCATAGACATAAGCCATCACACCTACACAACCCCCACCTTTATGCCACTTCACTGATCATAAGAACAGTAAACAGAAAGGGTGACTCAGCAGTCATTCTTGTAACTAAGGAGAGTTGCTTTCCCAAAGCTCCAAAACCCATTGGCATCTTCCTTATCCCTCCCCCAATTTTTTTTTTTAATTTCAGCCCGAAGGTTTTTATTTATTTACTATAGCTATCTTCAGACACCCCATAAGAAGGCATCAGATCTCATTATGGATGGTTGTAAACCACCATGTGGTTGCTGGGATTTGAACTCATGACCTCTGGAAGAGCAGTCAGTGCTCTTAACAGCTGAGCCATCTTACCAGCCCCCTCCCCCAATTTTCTATCTCTTAAATAGCACACCAGTGCTTCTAGCTCCATATCAGGCTTCTCCATGCCTTGTATCCCATTCTGTCACAGTTTCCCTTCCTTCTTTTCCATGTAAATGAAATCACATAAAGGTGACTAGCAAGCAGTGAGAATTTTCAACTGTATTTAAAGTCCTACACAGAATTAAGTCATTAAATGTTTTCTGTTTGAGGGTGGAAAAACAGCTCAAGGTATAAAAATACTTGTCATGCAAACTGACAACCTTACTTTGATCTCTTGGAATACAGGAGGGAAGAGAATCAATGCCTCAAATCTGTCCTCTGACATCCACATGCATGCCATAGCATGAGCTGCAGGTGCCCACACACACACAGAAACACACACACCTGCACATATACATATTAATAATAAATAAATTTTAAATAAATATTTTCAGTTTTTATTTATTTATTGAGGTATAGTTAACAAATTAAAATTTTATATATATGTGTGTGTAATCAAAGGTGTACAAATGATACTTTGATATATTTATATAAAATATGAAATAATTAATATATTCAACCCAAGATACACATAAAAAGTCTTCTTAGATTGTTTTTTTTTTTTGATGAAAGTCTTAAAAGTTAGGAAATCTATGAAAAATACAGGAAATTATGAATACTGGAAGTTTAAGGTTCTACAGAAAGACAAATACCCCACTGCCTTATCAGAATAGTAGTCTAGGAAAAAACTCCATTTTGATTACTTAAAAGTGATGCTAGCTTCAATTTATATTGTAAAAACTATGTCTTGCATGCTATTATGACCCATGCTACATTAGCATTTACTTATCAGTGTCATGAGAGCAGCATAGTACAGAATGAGCAGAATCAGAGGTTTCTGACGAGCTGAGCCGCATCACTGCTTGCTAGCTTGGTAACTCAGAAGAGTCCCTGCCTACTCTGATCTGCATTCAGTCATACCACTATCTGTGCAGTAGTGTGTCCCCTGTGTGATCAGTGAGCATGAATGGAAAGCACCTGTCCTTTTCCAGTGTTTCAGATGGCTTCCTCTAGGTGGGTCTCCAGGGCTCCGACCTCTATTTCCTTTCTTCTGGGTCTTCTTTACAATCTGAGTACTTTGCTAGCTCTTTTATTCATTTGTATTTATGCTTACTTGTAATATTTTATACATATTTACATAAATGCAATTTATTGCTTTATCAGACAATATGTTCAGATAGAAAACAAGATAGAAAAAAGTAAAATAACGATACCAAACACTGCATTAAGACATGCTGACCAGTGGAGACAGCACGACGCTGTCCTCTGAGCTTTGAGGCCTTATTTAACTCACAGCAAGTTATTCTTCTATCTACTTCCAATACAAGTATAATTTGCTTTAATATCAACTAAAAAAGTTAAACCCTAATCAAAACTACCCCTTTATGTTAAATTTTCCTAAGAGAAATCACAAAAGTGGTAAGTATCCGTGTTCTCCTACATCAAATACTAAGATACTATATTCCAAATCTGAATAGTTGAAAAGTTTGTTTTAACTTTAATCCAGGTCTTAAAACAGTAAACTCAGCTCCAACAATAATCAATTATAAAAAAACAAAAAAAAAAAGACAATACAAATTTACATTACACCAAGCAGAATTAATGATATCATTCTTTTATTTGATTCCATGATCCTACTAGAGACGCCATAAAGATCTTTTCTAGGGCAGTATCAAGATAAGAATCTTGATTTGAGTCTGGATCTCAGGAATACATTACAGACCATGGGTCATAAAGTCAATTTCATGGGTCAAGCTAACAGTTAAAGCAAAAAAAAAAATTAGAAAATAATTATGTTTTCATATTACTTCTGTGTTTGAAACTTGCTTTATATAAATTCAGAGTGAGACACACATGTCACTGTGTCATGATATAAAATGCTGGTGGTGATCAAAGGTTTCTAAGTCCTTGGTCTAAAGCAATTTCCTCAGCTTGACAACCCATACTATCCCAGAGCCAGGAATCCAAAGCCTGCTAAGAGCCTCTCTGCCACACTACCAAAAAAGCTTTTCAATTGAGTGCAGTTTTGTTCATTAATAAAAAGAATATAAATGTCATTTATTGTTTTCAATATGACACTTTTTCAAATGTCACTGAGAAAAGTGACAGATTCAAAAATTTTTCTAAACTACAGTTGGGTCTTATGGGAAATGTTCTATATCGTTCAAAATTTATAAGCTTTAGTATTTTTGAAATTTAAATTTGAAACTGTGGCTTAGTCATTGTAAACAAGTGTAAGGAGAAGGTGCTTCGAGGATGACAGTTCACTCCATCAACACAAGTGTGTATGAATATATAATTCACAGGCAATGACCAATTTTAATATAAACGCATACCTTAATTATTCACCTTTAAATATACTTGGTACTTTAATTTAATTACTCTATTTTATTGTATTACTATATTCTCTCCTGCTCTAACAGTCAAGTGGTGAATAGAAATTTAAAGTTTGCTTAGATGAAACAAACCAACAATTTTTCTAAAATAAATGCATGTACAAAAAAAGTCATTGATTTTAGGATCACACTACAACAGTGTCTGGTTTGAGGCTCCGCGGTTGCTCCAGAGCTGCTGCAATCTACAGTACATCTACAGACCATCTGACAAAAGCACCATCTGACAAAACAACAGCTTCTTAAAGACCATTTCAGAAACAATGCAATGTGAGCTAAACTGTGGGGAAGCCATGTAATCCTCTTCATTCTCAATTCAACTGCAAATTCAAAAATGGGTTACAAATAAATCCAACTGAACAAACAATGTCGCAAACCACACAAAGGTCACTTGTAACTCAGTATTTCAAAATCACTTATCTATAACTAAGAAAAGCAAAACCTAATGAACTTATTACAAAACTTAAGTAGAAAAGGCTGAGGAAACAATGCAAGACAAGCACGTCCCTGCCAAGGCACTAGAGGGCACTCTGCCTTTGGATCTAGCTAACCAAAACCTCGGCCTAAATATAGCCCACTTGTCACTAGGCAGGTGCTGGGAGGTACTAAGCTGGGAGGTACTTTACCACTAAGCTTGCCACACAACCCCTGAGCTGTGCTCATGAAAGCATTACAGGTGCCCTAATGCGTCCCTACCTTCAAGCAGATATTTAACTTACCACAAGAGAAATGCTAAAGTCAGACTTGCTATTCGGTCTGAAGCCGTTCCCGCAGCCAGAAGCAGTCGTGAACTAGTTAACAAACTTGCAATCTGTCGGCCAAGCTTGACAAAGCAGAAAGGAACTGACTAAATCACAACATGACTCGGAGCTGACGTCAATGTGCAGCTCACTTGGAGTTTAACTTTTCCACTTCCCCGCTGAAACACGATTCCAGGAAATGTAATGACGTCAGCCCTTTGAACTCAATTAGCCGAAGAGCAGACCATTTTTTAAAGGCAGGAGGAAAGAACTAGCAGGCTGAAAAACATCCATTCTTAGTACGCTGTTTCCCCTATCCGGTGCGGAGCTAGCTACTACCTAGTAGCTCAAGTGTTTACAACATGGACATCAGATATTTTAACTGGTAGCTGGATTGAATTTCCAACAGGTTGCAGATGAATTATTAGCCTATTTTAGTAAGGCAGAACGACTAGGGTAAGATACGAATGGAGGAAGGGGAAGAGAAAAGCAAGGCGAGCGGGCAGATAACTGCCTTAGCCAACAGAGCATTAAAGCCACGGAGCAAAGATACAATAGCACTATAAACAAGCAATCGCACTATGATGTCTTAACAAAGCAGGCTGAATGTGCAGAGGTGCACAAAAACAAACTTCTTATGCATAAGCAACTTTACAAAATCACACTTCCTAAAACACTCAGAAGTTCCTAAATATTTCTAAACCCTATATTAAAACAAAACAAAATTAATGTAAATCCCCCTTTAAGTTCTTACCAGTTTCATCTCCAGTTACAGCCATGTTGGGCTTTTGCATACAGAGTGGTCTTGTCGGCTGTACCACAGTCCAAAATAAAGTGTTCCAAACTAGCAAGCATGTGTAAGATAAGTAGGAGCACTGACATCACAGTGACGTCACCAGCCTATCACTGCCATCAATTTGCTTTGTCACATAACAGCTCACTGAAAGCAAAGCCCTGTAAAAACTCTTCCTGTAATAAACCATCCGAATGTTCTTGTTTCTCACTTTTGACATAAAAATCTTTTCAGATGGGCTCTGGCAAACAAATAAAAATGAAAAGTTACAGGGCTGTAACTCACGGAGCTGTGGAGACACGGGAAGAGATGGTCCTCATCTGTTTCTCAGAACCCAAAGAAGGAAGCATTTGAAGATCCACATTTCAGAGAATGAACAAAAAAATCCTGACGGTCAGTACAAAAAATGCATTTCATAGGCACTTCTAAACTTACTGAGCTAGAAATATCCAGGTGCCTCCATTCAGTTACTTTTGCTAAACCATTTGCTATCACACCATAAAATCTAGCTGTTCCCAGGATGACTTGGAATTTGCTCACTTTACCTGAAGTGAGGAAATGCCGACAGTCTAGAAACTCACTATGCCAAAGCAGCAAGTGGTATACAGTGTCTTCCTTAACCGCCAGAGTAATGTGAACTTGCAGATATTTGATCCTTTTG
This sequence comes from Arvicanthis niloticus, assembly GCF_011762505.2. Lineage (NCBI taxonomy): Eukaryota > Metazoa > Chordata > Mammalia > Rodentia > Muridae > Arvicanthis > Arvicanthis niloticus. Next base: position 75,021,278 of record NC_047665.1, on the reverse strand, counting down.
ACCCATATAAATAGAAATTTGCAATTCAATGTAATACCTTGAAGTTTAGTAATTTTAAAATTCATAACTAAAATTGCTACTCATATTTTTAATGTCAGCTTTTATTTGGATAACTTGATGAGATTTCTGCACATGAAAAGCTGGATAATTATTGAAATATTAACAATACCAAGGTCATACAAGAAGTTGACATATGTTCTAAAACATACGAGCCTCCACAGCATGGAATATTTTTTCACCTTTATGAAAGAAACAAAGAAAGAAACAAAGAAAGAAAAAAAAAAAACCTGACATGTTGCTTCATGAGATCTTCTCCCTCACCCCCCAACTCCCAGTGGGCTGTAAAAATCCACTGTTTTGTATGATTAAAACTCAACTTGGCCAGGCAGTGGTGGCGTAAGCCTTTAATCCCAGCACTTGGGAGGCAGAGACAGGCAGATTTCTGAGTTCGAGGCCAGCCTGGTCTGCAGAGTGAGTTCCAGGACAGCCAGGGCTACACAGAGAAACCCTGTCTCGAAAAACAAACAAACAAACAAAAAACAACAACAAAAAAACTCAACCTGACTTTATATTAATAATCTATTTGTCTGTCATAAATGGTCAATAATTTTTCTTTTGAGACAGGGTCTCACTATGTATCCCTGGCTGGTCTGGAACTCAGAGATCCATTTGCCTCACTCCTGTGTGCTGGGATTAAAGGTATGCACCACCACACCTTATACAATGATTTCTTTTAAATGCTGATTTCTACGTTGTTCAGTTAAGCATGCTGCAGTAAAGGCAAGGACTGTATGTTGTGGCATGGGTGAGGTGACCAAAGGTCATCCATGTTTCTACTGGTTTATGCTGTGGCATGGGTGAGGTGACCAAAGATCATCCATGTTTCTACTGGTTTATGCTGTGGCATGGGTGAGGTGACCAAAGATCATCTATGCTTCTACTGGTTTTGCAGAGTCCTTGAAATGAAAGTGGAATTGCAACTGAAGATTGAAGACAAGGACTTGCTGGGCGGTGGTGGCGCACGCCTTTAATCCCAGCACTTGGGAGGCAGAGGCAGGCGGATTTCTGAGTTCAAGGCCAGCCTGGTCTACAGAGTGAGTTCCAGGACAGCCAGGACTACACAGAGAAACCCTGTCTCGAAAAAACAAAAACAAACAAACAAACAAAAAACAAAACCAAAAAAAAAAAAAAAAAAGAAGACAAGAACTTGTGGACAGTCTCAGCAAGGCTCCCCCAGGGGCTCTTTCCCATCCAGGTACACCTAAGGCTCTGAGGTTCAGAATAATATTAATAATCCATATTTCAAATTTCAGAACCTAGGTTTATTTTTATCTCAATATTTCTTTAAACTTGCACACTGACAGCTAATAAATACTGTATAAAAGAGGGAAGGGGCCATGAGATGGCTCAGCAGATAAAGGCATGTGTTACCAACCCTGACAACCTGAGTTTGATCACCAGGACCTACTTTTGGAAGGAGAGAACTAATTCCTGCAAGTTGTCCTCTAACATGTGTATGATATATCCATCCCCACACATAAAAACAAATGTAATTTTTAAAGTGGAGGTGACTACTGCTATTAGGAGAGCTTTAATACAGCCCTACCTACACTAAACTGTTGATCTGACCTTATATTTTCAGATATAGGGAGGGGTCTTTTTCTTATTTGACCAGAACCTCCCTCTGTAGCCTTCAGATTGATAATTCCAAGTGCTGGGATTATAGACGTGTACCACTGCAGCACTTCCATTTGGAAAATGTTTACCTTTATCACATGACAGATCTTGGTAGATACTAAAGGCAAATGCAAATACGACTTAGCATTGAAGTGGAGGCAGAGTGACAGTCCATGCACTCTATCACCTAAGCAGATGCATTGGGAACTGTGGAGTTGCCTAGGCCAGATGTGGAAGGCCAGACAGAAGAGTCTTTCTGGAGAAGATCTTGTCTAAGATGAAACCTGAATAATGTATAGAAGCTGAGGAAAGGGTGCCTGTCAGGACAAGGAATAGATATAAAGGAGAGAGAAAAAGCCTGACAGAGGAAATGAAAGAAATGGGATTACATGTCAGGAGGAATGAAGGAAGGCCTGAAAAAGACCAAGCTCTCCATAGGAGGAAGAAGTAGGCAACACAAAGGATGTCTAACTTTGCCTGGCACATGCCCAGCATTCACTGGCATCCTCAGTGTACTAGACTATGCTACTATGCTACAGAGCAAATGAGTGTGCAACTCCTCATTCCTAGGTTGAAATCCTAACCCCAGTGCAACAGCATTGGAAGTAGTTACATTCTGAGAGTAGAGTTCTTCTGTGTAATGATTTTGTTCTACTGAAAATATATCCCTTCCCTTCCTCTAGTGGGAAGATGAGGCCTCTAAGACTCACAAGTAAACAAGTGTCCCAGACGCTCCAGAAACTAAGATTTATGAGCCCCTGCCCATGGTTATTACTCCACAAGTAGTAATGGGTGCTGAGAAGAAGGGACTCTCCCCACCCAGAGCTGCCTGCAGGATGGACAGGCAGCGCCAGGCCATCAGCTATGCTGGGGTGATCTTTTCTGTGATGCAGCTGCATTTGAATGTTCTTAAAAGTGACCATCCACATGTACTCCTGTAAGCAACCAAATCAACGCACAGGTTCACAGCACCAGACTTGGAAACAATCATTTCCATGTCATCACTGCCACCCCGGCGTGGGTTGACAGGCATTTGTTCACGTTTCTCAGGAAAAGTTATATAACAAGATTTCATTAATTGGGTTTAATGTCCTTAAGGCCCTAGAGAGCCCCTTGTTTTTCTATATGTATAGAGACAGCTAATGGCTTGTGTGAATCAGCAGGCACTCCAGAGACCCTTAGATTCATAGACTTCCATAAACTTGTGTGTGTGTGTGTGTGTGTGTGTGTGTGTGTGTGTGTGTATTATGAAAGCAATCCAGTCTATAGGATTATATCTCAATGTGAACAGATTTAGAGAATGTAAGTGGAATATTAGGGCATCCACTGTAACCTGCAGACACAAAAGTGTATTAAAGAAGCAGAGATATTAGAGATAACATCTTGCTTATAAAAAGTATTAGAGGCCTAGAATCATTAGAAGGTGATGGCAAGAATTTAAGTGAACTCTGACATAGTGTTCCCCCAAAATTGAGCCAGGAAGTATTAAAAAGTTGCTACAGCTCTCAGCTCCAAGAAGGCTGATTGTTGTGGTCATCCAGACCACAGGGACAGCTGCCTAGACAGGCTAATGACAGGAGGAAAAGAAATGAAACCTTTTAACTTTACCATGGGGAAGTGTCTATACAGGGACTCTGGACAGAAAGGAGTAGAAAGTGTGAAGGGTAACTATGAGTTTCCATCTTGAAACAACAGAAAACAGAAAAAGCAAAAAGGAGGCTGGAAAAGTGCTTAGACAGTAAAGTGCTTGCCACACAAGCTTGAGGATCCAAGCTTGGTCCCCAGCATCTATGTAAAAAGCCAAGCCCAGCATATATCTGCAATCCCAGAAGTTGAAAGAAACAAACCCAATACCAAACTTATAAAGCCTATGATTAACATTTCTTAAAAAAATGTATAAATGCAAAAAGGAAAAGGGGGCATGGGATAGTGGTTTTCTAAGGGGGGGGGGGAATGGGGAAACGGGATGGTATCTGAAGTGTAAATGAAAGATCTAATAAAAAAAAAAAAAAAAAAAAAGAAAGAAACAAACCCACCCAGATACAGACATGTACCTGATATACAAGTATACCCCACACACAAAGTGAATACAGGTTTGAAACTTGTAAAATAAAATAATTTTAACCCCCAAGGCATAAAACTTAGGTTTATAGTAATAACATAAAATGCAAAAAAGTCTAAAAACTTTTTTTAAAGTACCAATTTTGCATTATCAATTTCTCCATATAAAACAGGTGATATGAAAATGTTTATTCATTTAGAAAAACAAGGTTTGAACATAGGAAAAATTAACAAATGGTTTTAATTTTAATGTAAGATAAACGTTAGTATGTAAACAGTATTTTCTCCCCATAAAATACCACCACTTTTTTGTCTTTGTTTTATTGTTTGTTTGCATGGGGCAGGGGAGGGTGTCACTATAGCACCCTTGCTGGCTGGGAACTCTTAGTCTAGGCTCGCTTAAAACTCAGAGTAATCCTTAGCCTCCCAAGTACTGAAATTACTGGCATGCACTAGTAAACCCAACTTCAGTCTTTCTTTTTATTTTAAGGTTAGATTTACTTGTTTAGTTTGTTGTTTGTATATGTTTCTGCTGTATTGAGTATATGCGCACATGTGTATGCATGGCCAGTTCTCCTCCTCTCTGATGATTTCTTTGAGGTAGGATCTCTTTCTTAACCTGGGGTTCCTGTTTTCTCAGCTAGGTTGGCAGTCAGAAAGTCCCAGAAATCCTCCTATCTCCACTCTCTGGAGCTATGGTTCCAGGCAAATACATTGCACCTAACCGGTTTTGTGAGTGCTGGGATCTAAACTCTAGTGTTCATGACCGTGCAGCAAGCCCTCAGAACCACGGAGCCATCTTTCCAGAACTTTTCAGACTCTGTATTTTCTTATTATACCCTACAGTCATCCCCCAAGTACATAAGAGTAAAAGGATTCATCAACCAGGAATGCCACTCTACATGGCTGTAAGCTCAGCATTCAAGAAGCTGAGACAAGGAAATTTCTTCATTCTAAGTCAGCTGGGCCATATTTCCAAGAAATTCAGAATAAAAGAACAGATACTACTTTCCTTAAAGTGAGTGTGATACATTCTAGACAAATAGATCCAAAAGATTAGAATTAAAACATGATTTTTAAGTTGTATTAAATACATGTTTTATACTTATCATAAGTATACTTATCATAAAACAGCTGAATGAAATTAAAATAATGTATTACCCAGTTTGACCTGAACTTATATGTAATCCTAAAAGCTTATGGCTACATCTTGTTTTATTTCACTATAGACTCTTTTCACAAGAGCTGTAAGAGTCTACTAGTCAGGCTGGAGAGAAGGCTCAGCGGTTAAGAGCACTGACTGCTCTTTCAGAGGTCATGAACCACATTATGACTCAATCATCTGTAATGGGATCTGACACCCTCTTCTGGTGTGTCTGAAGACACCTACAATGTATTCATACATAAAATAAAAAAGTAAATCTTCTTTTTTAAAGAGTCTTCATACTAAAAAGGGTCTAAAAGACATAAAAATCAGCACTTGTTTGAAATGAGTTGTGTGAAAGTTAGACTTAGAAAATAAGCTAGGAAAAAAAGAACAAATCAAGATATCACTGACTATATACTTAAATACCCCTATAAAAAGTAATAGAAATATGCTGGAGACCAGTGAGATGGCTCAATCAGTAAAGGACTTTTACTGCACAAGCCTGATAAGCTGGGTCTGATCTCCAGAACCCACATAAAACGTGAGCCAAGATAAATGACTCCACAAAGTTGTCCTCTGACCTCACACCATGGCATGAACACTGTGCTCCCTCACATATGAACACACACACACACACACACACACACACACACACACCTCAATATAAACAAATTTTTAAAATACACTAGGTGCGGCATGTGACATTAGCCTCTCTAAAATTACCCTTTCTTCAGAGTAGGTGAAAACCATACTTTAGGTTCTCTGAAGTATAAACATTTCTTTGAATGTTTTTTAAGTGATTCCCTACCCCTCCTAAAACTCTATCCCAGTATATTTCACAATACTATACACAGACACTAAAATGTGTGACACAGGTATTCTAGATGCATTAGATTAATAAAATATACCTTGAACAACAACCTGGCTGCCTGGGACAAAGAACTGCTGTGTGCCATCGGCTGATTGTGCTGCGTACTGTACAATTGTAGCACCCGGCGGAGGAGCTCCTGAATTTGTCATTGTTAATGCCTGGAGTCCCTGAACACCATCAGATCCTGGGTTAGAAATCTGGATTGTTCCACCTTGGGCTATAGCAACTTAATAGAAAAAGAGAGGAAATATTAGATAATTCTGAGTCATTTTAATCCCATATTGGGAGAATATAATATCTTCTATTTATTACCACTGCTTCCACTGTTACTTTCTAAGTAAGACCAACAAGACCATCAGGTTCTTTATAGTGAGATGAACGTTGTAAAAGATTACTACCAACATACATGTATTTTATTTTGGTTTTGCTGGTCAGTGTATTTTGTACTCAGAATTTTAATTCCTAGAGTCCACAAAGTTTTCCTTCTAGGCATCCATTCCAAACCCATTATTTTATTATTATTTTATGTGTATGGATGCTTTGGCTACATGTATGTCTGTGCACTACATGCATCCTTGTGACTGTGAAGGCCAAAGGGGAGCACTGGATCTCCTAGAACTGGAGTTCCATAGTTGTGAGACACCATGCAGATGCTGGGAATCAACTAGGGTCCCTGAAAGAGCAGCCACATTGTTAACTGCTGAACCATCTCTCCAGGCTCCTCCACTAAACTACTTAAGAGAAAAGGTAAAGAGAAAGACAGAACGTCCAGCTTTGAAGTATTACCTAGTCTTTCAAATATTATAAGCAACATTCTTCTGAGAATTAGGAAATGGTCAGTAAGATTTCCAGTTGTCACTGCAATTACGTTAGGCTTGTGCTTTAAGTCACCTAACTACATTTCTAATTTATTTTGGAAGGCAGCTAAGGGTGTAAAGTGCATGCTGAGATCATGCACTAGGCTCAGTGTTCAATCGTAAGCATTCACAGAAAGGAGGGAAGGAGGGAAGGAGGGAAGAGAAGGGAAGGGAAAGGAGAAGAAAGGAAGAAGAAAGGCAAGAAGGAGGAAGATCAAAAGGAAGGAGGGAAGAAAGGAGGGATGGAGGAAGGGAGGGAGGCAGAAGGAATCTGCAACTCTAAGTGAGTTAAATGAAATTCCAATTACAGAAATTGAATTTTCTCTTTCATGTTTGAGACAAGGTCTCATGTATCCCAAATCTTGCTATACACGAGCCAAAGATGCTAGCCAAAGATGACCTACTTTTGCCCACTTGGTGCTGATATCAGACCTGCACCATTATGCCCAGTTTCACAAAGCAATAGGGGTTGAACCCAGGGCTTCATGCTTTGGGGGCACATACTCTAACAAGGACTACATCCTAACCTTCAGAACTTAATTTTCAACAACCATACAATATCATGCTTTTGTAGCAGTTTTTAGAATACTGAGATAAAGACCAAATTACTTTGGTTTTTCCTATTTTTTTTTGGCTTACTTTCTGCCTTTTTAATATTTTCAAAGTAATTTTCTCTAAATTTCCAACTAAAGCTTTTTTGTGTTCATAATATAAACATCACAATATTGAGTCCATCATCTTATTTTCTGTCATTTATTTAACATACATAATATTTAAATATAATATTTAAAATATAAAATACATTTGAAAAATACAAGTATATTTTTCAAAATATAATTAAAACTGAAAATCCACATACCCACAGGCATACACCCCACCCATCCCACAGCATAGCAGGCTCTAGCACATGCCACCATGCAGGGCATGGGAAAACATTTCTACTGATGAATCTCTTACATTAGCCCTTCATACTTGGGATGGCATACATGTAATGGCAGGGCATTATGAAATGACAGAGGACCTTCCCATTCAAAATGGTAAGTACTGTTGGAGAATAAAACCTAATGTTTCAGAGATTCTGGAAATGTGTTATCTGTAGGAATACATTCAAGCAGGAAACTTCTAAAAAGCCAAAATATCCAGGGTTAGAATAATTTGCTTATAATAAACATCAATCAAGAGGAAAGGTAGGAAAATAAGATACATCTGAATGAATTTAAATATAATATTTTATTTTAGCCTTTAAAAAAACAACAAACAAAACTTATCAGCCAGGCATGGTGGCATGTGCCTGTAATCCTAGCAGTCTGGAGGCATTGTAGAACAGCTGTGAATTCTAGGCTAGTCTGGCTACAGAGAGACCTTGTCCTAAAATAACAAAACCATTACAGAAAGTTTCCAAATATATAACAGTGAAAAGAAATGTGTTTGTTGTTTCAAGTTTTTGATGTGGGGTCTCATGCAGCCCAGGTTGTCCTAGAACTAGAAGATGACCTTTAACTCTTGATTCTATTGCCTCTACCGTCTACATGCTGGAACTGTAGGCACACACTGCCATATTTAGCTGGTATTATAAGCCCACATTACCATACTCAGCTGGGATCACAGGCACACACTGTCATACTCAGCTGGGATCACAGGCACACACTGTCATACTCAGCTGGGATCACAGGCACACACTGTCATACTCAGCTGGGATCACAGGCACACACTGCCATACTCAGCTGGGATCACAGGCACACACTGCCATCCATACTCAGCTGAGATCACAGGCACACACTGCCATACTCAGCTGGGATCACAGGCACACACTGCCATACTCAGCTGGGATCACAGGCACACACTGCCATACTCAGCTGGGATCACAGGCACACACTGCCATACTCAGCTGGGATCACAGGCACACACTGCCATACTCAGCTGGGATCACAGGCACACACTGTCATACTCAGCTGGGATCACAGGCACACACTGTCATACTCAGCTGGGATCACAGGCACACACTGCCATACTCAGCTGGGATCACAGGCACACACTGTCATACTCAGCTGGGATCACAGGCACACACTGTCATACTCAGCTGGGATCACAGGCACACACTGTCATACTCAGCTGGGATCACAGGCACACACTGCCATACTCAGCTGGGATCACAGGCACACACTGCCATCCATACTCAGCTGAGATCACAGGCACACACTGCCATACTCAGCTGGGATCACAGGCACACACTGCCATACTCAGCTGGGATCACAGGCACACACTGCCATACTCAGCTGGGATCACAGGCACACACTGCCATACTCAGCTGGGATCACAGGCACACACTGCCATACTCAGCTGGGATCACAGGCACACACTGTCATACTCAGCTGGGATCACAGGCACACACTGTCATACTCAGCTGGGATCACAGGCACACACTGCCATACTCAGCTGGGATCACAGGCACACACTGCCATCCATACTCAGCTGGGATCACAGGCACACACTGCCATCCATACTCAGCTGAGATCACAGGCACACACTGCCATCCATACTCAGCTGGGATCACAGGCACACACTGCCATACTCAGCTGGGATCACAGGCACACACTGCCATACTCAGCTGGGATCACAGGCACACACTGTCATACTCAGCTGGGATCACAGGCACACACTGCCATACTCAGCTGGGATCACAGGCACACACTGTCATACTCAGCTGGGATCACAGGCACACACTGCCATCCATACTCAGCTGAGATCACAGGCACACACTGCCATACTCAGCTGGGATCACAGGCACACACTGCCATACTCAGCTGGGATCACAGGCACACACTGCCATACTCATCTGTGAAGAGATATTTCTGTCATTCATTCATTCCCTTACCTATTCATCTCTTAAGCCACTAATTTTCAGTTATACATCCCCAGGCCCATAAGGCAAATTTTAGGTCTTATATAACTGGTAAAGACAGAAAACATGGATTTTGAAAGTGGGAACCTAGCCAGGCATGGTGGTGTACCCCTTTAATACCAGTACTGTGGAAGAAGAGATAAAAAAGTTAAACAGATGAGTATGGATTCAGGGTCAGCCTGTCTACACAATGAATTCCAGCCAGAGCTCCATTGTGATACCTTGTCTCAAAAACAGAAACAAAAAACCCCTGAAAACTGGAAAAGTTCCCAAGCAAAGGAGCACAATATATTCAACTTAAAGTAAGACCTGAGCTCTCTTCACTTGATGCATGTTTCTTTTCAATTGTAAACTTTTGCATAGAAGTAGTTCAAATACATATAAGCATGTAAATATTTAATCAGATATAATTCAAAACTACCCTAATTTCAAGCTGTAATTAGAAGATTCAAAACTGAAATCTCACAACATTAATTTTGTTATTGGGGGGGTTGTTTTGTGGTTTTTGGTTTTGTTTGTTTGTTTGTTTGTTTGACACAGGGTTTCTTTGTGCAACCCTGGCTGTCCTGGAATTCACTATGTAGGCCAGGCTGGCCTCAAACACAGAGACTCACCTGAATCTGTCTCCTCAATGCTGCTGGGATTCAAGGCTTGCTGTGCCACTACACCTAGCTCCACTACATTAGTGTGTGTGTGTGTGTGTGTGTGTGTGTGTGTGTGTGTGTGTGTGTCTGTGTCTGTGTGTGTGTGTCTGTGTCTGTGTGTGTGTCTGTGTGTGTGTCTGTGTGTGTGTCTGTGTGCGTGCACGTGTGTGTGTGTGTGTGTGTGTGTGTGTGTGTGTGTGTGTGTGTTGGGGAGGAGTAGGAGGAGACAAAATGGGGAGAAAAACTAATACCTGTGTCTTGAAAGCCAGAGGTACAGAAAAGATTAAATCACAGTAGCCATTAGAACAGTAACACAACCATCAAAGAGGCACATTTACATGTCATTAAGTACATAAATAATTTTGAGTTACTTGAGGGATGTAAGTAATGTCACTGCTAAGAATATACAAACTCAGTTTCTTTAGAATGTGTAAGCCAATTGCCTTTATGAGAAAAGTGTTTATTCATATGATCATCCTAAGGATTCTGAATTCTTATCAAGGATATATACATGTATGAATATGTCATAATAAATCACATTCCATAACTAATAAAATATTTTAATTCTTTAAGCAGTTTACAATGTCCATATTTGTCATTTTATGAAGGTGGATTTTAGTTTGACCGACTTACCTTTGGTATACAAGAATAAAAAGATGAGTCATAGACTCGTTCCAATAAGGTTCTTAGGAAAATATAATACAAACAGAGAAAACTCTTGGGACACACTATCTAGAAAGAATAGTGTAAAGTCTTGGCACCAGCCTTTCATTGGTAAAGGAAAAGGTTGGATATAACAGAGTGTACGTTTAAAACACCTTTCCTAAGAGAACAAAGTTTATTGAATTAAAATTTTCAATCATTGGGGCTGGACCCAGGTTTATTCCCAGCACCCATATGACAGCATACAACTGTTTGTAACTCCATCCCCGGAGGAGCTGAAGCTCCTTTGAACTCCTCAGATACCAGGGACATACATAATGAACAGACATACACTCACACAAAAATTACCCATACACACAAAAAAATTTTAACTTCATTTAAAATTTTAAGACATTTAATTTTCTTTTCACTTTTGCATTTATGAATTCACTGTATATTTTCAATGTTTTATGTAGCAAGCAACATTCTTTATCTCTATCTCTAACACTATCTCTAATGCCATCATATGGTAGCTTATCTCAAGATATTCCCCTGAGATACAGCAGATTTTCCTTCACCAAATCAATTGGCTGTGGTGCTTGAGATTGAAGCCAAGGCTTACACACCAGGTGAATGCTTTCATAGGAAGCCATATCTCTAGCAACACACGTACTGCAAGTTTCTGTACTCCCAGCAAAGTCTCTGCGGGTATAGCTATTATTTAGTACTATAACAATAAATCCTTGCCTGTTTAATGCTTACATTTTTAAGTTCTATTTTTAAAGCTGCCTACTTTTCCTGTACTCAGTAAAAGTATTTAACTTCTATGATAAACAGTAGTTAGAAGGTAAGAGTGTATGTAGCTCAGTGATAGGGCACTTGCCTAACATGTACAAGGTTCATGATGGATCCCTGGAACTACCAAAAAAATTAAAATAGGAAATCAAAATAATAAAATCAATTTTCAACAAATATCTTTCAACTACTAAAACTATGACTCTGGGCTAGGGAGATGACTCAGCTGTGTAAACATGAGGACCTGAGTTCACTCCCCAGCAACCATGTAAAAGCCAGGGTTGCTGTTCTATATCTGTAACCTCAGCAGCTAGTGGAGAGGAATGAATACCAGGGGCTTACTGGCCAGAAAATCTTGCCAAAATAGTGAGCTCCAGGTGAGCTCAAAACATAAGGTGCAGGAGCCATAGAAGACACCTATGTCAGCCTCTAGCCTTTATATATACATAAGTGTATTCACATATACTTACGTACACACATATAAATACACAGAAAAAAATTAATGTTACTATATGTGGGAGATATTGTATTTCATCAAGTTTGATATTTTTGTCACAATTAAGATTATGAAAGTGACTCAAAACAATGCATAGAAAAATATACAGAACTTCTAGTCAAACTACTCTAAAATCCAAAGAATGCTAGCAGCTTTTTCTATTCTTAAATACTTATATATAACATAAAAGCATCAACACTTGCTAAGTTTTTAATAGTAAGAAGATTAATTAAAATGGATCTTGTATGTATAAAGGTATAATATAAATATTCCCTAATGAAGTATAGAAATTATTCTTGTGGGCAAACAAATATACATTATACTTCTAAACACAGCTGCCTCATTTACCCCTGAATTTCTGACTCATTCCCCAGCCTTGCAGCTGACATACAGTAAGCTAGAATGCCAAGTATAGACTCTGGTGCTGGGAGCACCGGAACCACGGCACAGAGGCTATGGCACAGAAGCTCATTGAAAGAAAAGGCCTAATGAGCACAAAGACCATCTCAACTAATCAAAACTCCTTTGTCTCCTCCCAATGTTTGCACATCTTTTTCTCCCCACTTAGACCTACGCTTTTCTTTTATCTTCACATATACCCCCACAGTTTGGCCACTGAAATTATACCTACTCCAAAGACTAAAACCTGAGATGCCTCATGACCTGATCATTGAGTGAGCAAATACAGATACCAGAGCCCTTCACCATATCCCCTCCAGCTTCAACATTCTCTTAGCCTTCATTTCACTATGTCATGTTTTGTGGCAATAATCTAGGAAAATTAACCCAGAGCATCAACTTCCCTTGTTCCCTGTTAATAGATCACTGCTGCCATGAAAAGTCCTATGTAGCATCAGGCTATGCCGGAGAAATGCCAAGATTACAGCCTCTTAGCTGATCTTCAAAACTTTAAATGTTAACATTCTTGCCCCAGTATTTTCCAACCTTTACCCTGTCAAATCACAAACAGAAAACAGTAGCATGAACAGAACACTGGGTAAATGGGCAACGTTGCTCAAGGCTGAAGATCAGTCCGGAGGCTCTAGCTCCCCAGGCCTGTTCAGCCTGTCTAGAGACGGAGGGCTGAGGAGCTCTCTGCCCTCCAGGAACCTAGAACTGTACTACAGAGGCACAAAAGCTGGCAAGCCCTGGTTTACACTCATCACATAGTTCCAGTGGCCCAAAGAAACCAAGATAAACACAAAAGGTTGTGGGAATTTTCTTCACATTCATTTTGAATGTGTGCATTCAGCATCTGGCAGAGAGTTGACAAGTTATACCCATCTCTGACAGGTCATGATGACAGCTACCCAAAATTACAAGCAGGATTTAATTTGCTATTGCAAATACTATCACCACAAGAGAAATTCTAAGAAACAAACAACAACAAATCCTAATAACTACCTAAGATCTTCCATACAGAAAAGGAGATAAGATGTTTTAATAGCCAAGTCTTGAGGCTTTTCAGGTATCACTCACTATGTTATAAAAGAAAAAAATGAAAATATAGTCTTCGAACTTTTATTTGGACACAGTATATAACATTACACACATCCTCAAGGACCCAAGCAGTTGTTTCTCCTGGCTTCCTTTCTTTCCAATACTTAGCTTTCTAGATCTCATTATTCTTATTTATCAAATGTGCTTGACCTGGGAAAATCATTAGGCTTTAATAATAACAAAAAGGACAGAAGTAACAATACATTAAAATGCACAAGACTAAATGCCAGTATATCTGTTTATTAGAGCTTCCAGTGTGTAAAGTTCAAAGAAAATGATCTATCCAATTGCTATAGTTTGAAAGTTAAATGATTCTTGTTCTTTTAGAAAAACTGCAGCACAAATTAACAAAGTAATAAAAACAAAAGTACATTTAAAACACAACTTAGGAAACATATTTACCTCTTTTATATGATTAAAAGTGTAATAAGTTGTTGGCAACAAAAGCCAGCAACAATGAAATACAGACATTTATAGGATAAAAACAACAAAAACAAGAATTTTAAAAACTTTGAGATGAATATGAACATGTAAATAGGAACCCTGCCTTTAATTTTTAACCACTTATCATTCATATTCAGCAATAAAGACTTTTCAGCTATCAGTACAAATATCTTACTGCTTTAACATGTACTGTTTATTCTGTGACACACAGCTATTAAGGATGCACAGTTTTTCATGAAACACTCAGATGCCCAAGCCCACACTGCTTCACGGTAATAGGGAAGACTTAAGCTAGCACTGTGTCTATGGAATCATAGCATACATACTGTATTGCCCCGTGCTAGTCTGATATATGCTAGTTGGTACTGCCATGGTAGCAATGTTAGGTGGTGTCCCTTCTTCCTCTGATTTTTCTTCTTCAATCTTGGGAATACCAGGCACATCAGAGGAAAGTTCATTCAGTATTTTTCTAAAATATAACAATACAAGCAATTAGGATATAGAAAGAGACAACAGGAAAGGTATAAAGAATAGTTGTTTTGCTCTACAATTATTGTGTCTTTTGGGAAGGAAATATTCCAGTTGGAAAGTTAGTTAACTCACCTATATGAGGGTCTTCGTGAAAGAATTTCTCTACGTTTATGCGAATCGATTACTTCTGAGTCTGCAGAATCATCTGTCTCTGCAATTGTTGCTACCTATAATACAAGACTTTCTGAAATGCATCATAAAACATATGATCTTCATCTTCACTCAAAAATGGTGATTAAGAGTCTGAGAATAGAACTCTGCTTAGAGGGAAACAAGGAATGGAAGTGATAATAGTTCTATATAAATTCAATAGAAAAGTACTTGGAATACCAAGTAAGGCTTCAAAGAAAAGGGAAAAGTATCCAACACTTAAGACCCAAAACCTCAAACCTGAATTTGTCCTTGTAAGTTCAGATATCAGTAAGACCATAACAGATGCAGAAAAACTACCCAATTTAGTGCTCTCTCTACATCATCATTGGCTTAAGCTGGGTGTAAAAGTTAGGATATTAGGTAGGCCCAAAGAAGAATGAATACTTATGTAAACAAGTCAGTAAAACCATGTTTGATGAGAGAAGGCTTTATATTATAAGGAGTATATTAGAGTTTAAAGATTCTGAAGTCAAAACAAATTTATATTTAAAGGCCCAGTAAAATGGCTCAGTGAATAAAAACACTTGCCACTATGCCTGACAACCTGAGTTCAGTCCCAAGACCCACATATCAGACAGAGAACAGATTCCCACTAGTTGTCCTCTAACCTACAAGTAGATACTATGGAATGCACCTGAAGACACATCCACATAAAAGACTGGTGGGTGGGATGGATGATAGACAGACAGACAGACAGACAGACAGACAGACAGACAGTTGTAAAAATAAAAGTATCAGAGTTTTCAAACCAGGCAACAATATAATGATATGACAATTAAAGAAAGTGAGAAAACTAAAATGACAAATCTCTAAACATGTCTTCTGTCAATATATTTAGTCAGGGAGGTAGATTTGCAAAATTTCATGTTACATGGAGAAAAAAACTAAGAATCAAGAATGAAAACAACACATAGCTCCTGTTGTTATGCCACATGGTGAGTCCAGTCAAGAACAGCACAGGGCTGAGGAGGCAACTTGGTTGTTAGAGTGCTTTCATCATGCACAATGCCATATATTTGATCGCCAACATCACATAAAACCTGGTATAGTGGTGAATTCCTCTAATCCCAGCATTTGAAGGCAGAAACATACAAAATCCAAGGACAGTTTTAAATATACTATGAGCCTGAAACCAGCTTTAGCTTCAAAAATCTCTAGAAAAATGCCAAGAAGGAGGAAGAGGGGGAGAAAAAAGAATATTACTATATTCCACTTGAAAATTACAAAAGTTTATGTAGACTTAGCATATTTAAAGTGTTTCTAGCATGAGAAAATGATATAAAATAATACATATTTTAATTAGCCAATTTCGTCATGCCACAATGTATACACACTTTAAAACAAAATGTTGTTCAGAATAAATTGATAAAAAAAAATTTTACCAATTAAAATGCATACTAAAAATTTATTTCTGATTTTAATAAAAGGAATTATATAGTCTTCAACGCATGTAGACAGGCATGTGTGTAAACAAGTCAGTAAAACCAGGCTTGTTGGGAGAAGGATTTATATTATAAGGAGTATATTAGAGTTTAAAGATTCGGAAGTCGCCAGGCAGTGGTGGCGCATGCCTTTAATCCCAGCACTTGGGAGGCAGAGGCAGACAGATTTCTGAGTTCAAGGCCAGCCTGGTCTACAGAGTGAGTTCCAGGACAACCAGGGCTACACAGAGAAACACTGTCTGGAGAAACCAAATTAAAAAAAAAAAAAAAAAAGATTCTGAAGTCAAAACAAATTTACATTTAAAGGACCAGTAAGATAGCTCAGTGAATAAAACATACACACATACACACATGCATCTACAAATATATGTTTTGGTCATAGATACTCTACACCAACACTCACACACTGAACAGAACCTACTAGGAAAAAAAAAATGTTATTGCCTTACACGGTCATACACCATGTATCTTACACTGGGAATATACTTCACACAGCTGTCCAAAACCACAGCAATTCCCTCATGTGCATTACAGCCCATTACTTCATCCAGTTTAGAAAAGCTGAGATGAAAAGAGCAGTGGTAGCTCACATCTTTAATCCCAGCATTTGGAAGACAGAAGCAAGTAGATGTCTGTGAGCTTGAGGCCACCTAGTCTACAGAGCAAATTCTAGTACAGTATGGAATGTCATAATAATGAAAACACTATTGTATATAATTAATATATGCTAATAAAAACATTTTAAAAATTGAAGTTCATGTAGAAGATTTGCCATTTAAACCACAGGAGTTCTATGGTAAGATCTAAGAGCATTTATCTCTACAAAGACAATCAAATTATTCACTTAACAAAACAACAGCAATAATAAAGTATTCTTATTATAAGACAATGTTACCTTCCAATACCAGCCAGGTAAAGTTTTTACTGGCAATAAAATCCATAATGCAAGGAAGAGCAAAGGGAAACTTTCTTACTTTATAATTAGAATCAGAAATTACAAATTCTTGGAATCAAGGGTCATCAGAGAAAACTAAAGACAATGGTAGGAGTTGTTTCTACACCCTGGGACAAAGACAAGATACCTATGCTGAGAAGCAAGAAGAGAAGCAAGCTCAGAAACTATGGAAATGTATCATGTCAGTGCTGTGCTGTGGCCCTCACAGCATTGTGAGAAACTAATCTCAAGCATGCAGACAAAGGCAAGATTAAGTATATGCACATCCATTTTCCTCACAGATTTGAGCTTGTTACCACTTAAATTCAAATACTTTCTACACTTAAAGAATAAGAACAAATTGACCTAAAAATAAACAGAAATCAGTTTAGTAAATATAAAACATATGCTATAAAGTATGCACATAATAAATAATATCAATGAAAAAACTACCTTCAAGAGTTTAGGGTGTGACCATTTTGATAATAACAACGATGATAAGTCATAAAATAAGTATCTGTACCACAATCACATCTACAAAAGCCCAGGTTCAACCTGAGGAGTGTATGGCATGGAAATAAAGTGCCCAAGTGACAAGGATCTGTACTTTTGGGCTGGGGTACAGGAGGTATTAGAGCATGTACTTAGCATGCACAAAGATCAGCAGTTTAAGTCCCAGCATCAAATATCCTGAATTTCTAAGGGCTGCATTCACTAATCTATAATCAATTTCTGACCAAGTGCAATGATGCACTCAAGAAGCTGAAGCAGGAGGTTTGATGCTAACTTGGGTTACATAGTGAATCCAAAGCCACTCTTCATAGTACCATGATTATTACATCTTCCAAGAACCTTCAAAATACCACTAGTGAGCTTTGCTAAATATAAGTCTGAAAAAAAGAAGCTAAGACATAGAACTGCCTATTTACCAATTACTCATTGTACAAAATTAAGAAAATCTAACCCATAAGTCAGTCTATATACATAGCCCAACACAATGTACCATTCATAAAAAGAAATTCTCCAAGTATCCAAGAAGACACAATATAAAGTTACACCAAAGAGCCAAATGGAGTGGCACATGCCTGTAATTCCATGGTTTGAGAACCTGAGGAGGATAAGGTGTTCAAAGCCAACCTTGGCTACATAGTGAAACCTTATCTCTAAAAGAGTAAAGGAAAATAAAGAAAATTATGATAAATGAATTAAACAACAGAAAAAAAATAAATCTCAAAAAAGTCAAAGACAAATCGTCAAGGAAGGACGCTAACCTGAACAGTTTGTATTTGTGGTGACTGAATAACCGATGGATGTGGTGTCTGAATTACTCCCTGGACCTGTACAGTTTGGCCTGAAGGTAACTGCACTAGAGTCACAGCTGGGGAGCCTCTTCCAGTGCCTGATCCAGCTACAGAAACCTGAAAAAATGACCGTCATTGAGGATTAAAGCTGGACTTGGTTTGCTTTTGTTTATTTTTAAAAGTACCACTTGCTACCACAACCAGCCTACTTCTCTCTTTTTTTTTTTTTTTCTGAATCTAAGAAATGAAGAACAAGTGAGGTACTTACCATTAGGAGGTAGTCACTGTCCTGGAACTGTCATTCTCTGATGTGACAGATACTAAAGAACCCATGTGCCTCACTTTTGCTGCCCATGCTTTGGCAGCTAAGAATGTTCCGAGCACAAAGTTCTAAAGCAGTTAAACTACCTCAGTGCAACCTCTTGGCCACTAACAGGGTCACCCTTTTCAGGCCAAAACACAAACTCCTCCTCTTTAACTGATTAAGAGGAACCGAAGAAAATTCAAATGTGGTGGATTACTTTTTGATAAATGAAATGTCTTGCATATGGCAATTCTTTCACTATTTTAGATGTAAGCTGATATACTGTCTCAATATTAGTTTAAGAAAAAGTCATTTTTATATTCTATAACCACATGTGCGTACCTGTTTCTACTGTCTCTGTCTCTCTGTCTCTCTCTCACAAACACACACACACTACACCATAGAACAAAGAAATTGCAGGACCTTTCAAGCCTTTCATGTCTGTTCCAAAAAAACCCTCCTGCCTCAGGGCTGGTGTGGTAGCCCTCTTCCCAACATGGAATATCAGTTGAGAGGTACAGAGCCCCATCAGTCTTGAACTGAGAGATGAGTGACAAAGGCATCTCCCTATATCACCCTACTGAGTGTATCTGCAAACACCCATTGGATTAGACTCAAAGTCTATAGCAATCAGTCTGTTGTCCTGGTCACTATAATTTTAGAAACTTTCATAATTTTAGAAACTTTTCTTAATTTTACTCAGTTCACTATGCATTTTGATTTATTCAAACTACTCAAAGATCTTGAAAATGAAATACAGTGGGAGTTTCTATCTTGAGTAATAAAAGAACCTCAAGGTGTTAATTTTCACGAAAGCCTCTATCTTTTAAGAAACACCAATGAGTCCCAGGCTACTTTACTAATGTTTATTACTTTTTAAACTATTTGAATATGGCTTTGCAAGGTTGGCACAGTGGTATATGTTTGAAATCTCAGCACTCAGGAAGCTGAAGCAGAAGGATCATGAATTTGTGGTCAGGATAAAAAAACACAGAAAAAAGCCCTGTCTGGGAGAGGGGAAAATAGATTTACAACAAATAGTTAAGATTTACTTACAATGTCATTTTCTAGAAAGCAAATACTTTAACATATAAAAAAGAAACCTATGTCTAGCACTGTACTTCATGGACTGAGGTATAAAGTAGAATTGGAAAAACTGATGCCTAAAAGACAACCTGCTCTACTTTACTAGCCATGACTATCACAGGGGTATAGAAGAAAGATCAGTGTAGCCCTGAACAAAAAGTGAAGGCTTTCTGTGGGAGCCAGAGCTGAAGCCAGACCTTGATCTAAGCCTAGATTAGGAAGTGAAAAATGAGGTCAAACGCAACTGATACAGACAACGTACCAGGCAATTTCAGCCTACCTATCCCAGTATCCTCATCTACTTATATTATATAAGTATATTTTATCTATATTAAAAGTACCTCGAGTGTGTGTGTCTCTGTGTGTGTATATGTGTGTATGTGTGTGTGTGTGTGTGTGTGTGTGTGCATTTGTGCATGTGTGTTGAACAGCTAAAGGTACAAAGAAAAAGGATTTGTTCTACAAATCTCAGTACAAAAGCCAATACTGTACAAATGATGGAAGGACATTTAGCACTGTGTTAACTGGCAGAAAGGTCCCTCCTCCTGTCAAGTAACCTCAAACTCTTTCTCTCATGACATCTTTATACTTAAACTTGCTAACTACCTCAGAGGTTTTTGCTGTTGTTTTCAATTTTTTTATTACATGCAGAGTAAGTTTGTATATGTGTATATGTTACTTTGTGTGTTCATGCCATTGTGTCATGTGAAGTTGAAAGGCTGAAAGGACAACTTGTTGGAGTTGGTCTCTCCTTCTACCACATAGTTCCAGAGGATCAAACTCAGGTCATCAAGTTCAGCAGTAAGTGCTTTTAGCATCTGAGCCATCCCACCAGCCCTAAAGAGGTTTCAGTATCTGAACTGACTGGATTTTTACCTAGTAAAGTGATGGTAAATATTTAATAATCAGATCCTAGGAAGTGGAATCCTGGCGTACAGTTTTTGTTTATTTGTGTGACATAAACAATGCATTATGAATCATGACTTGTTTCAGGCTGCAAATAGGGATGATGGACACTGGGTCTCTGACAAGCCATGCCAGAAACCCAGTGTATCTCAATGATTTGCTTTTTTTAACCACAAAAAGTAAAACATTTAAAGATAACAAACTTGAATCTCAAGAGAAACAGCAGAGAAACTCAAGAATACTAGAAATATTCTCAAAAGTTGTGCTGTGTAATGAAGGATCTGCAATCTGTGTACTCACTTCCTGTGAATTAACACTGTGTCCTCAAAGGATGAGATCATTTGAAGAACTAAAGCAAGGATAAATCATAACATATGCACATGTGAATACACACACACACACACACACACACACACACACACAGTCCTAGTTAGGGTTAGTATTGCTGTGATGAAACACCATGACCAAAGTAACTTGCAGAGGAAAGAGTCCTCAATCTTTGTTTCAGTTTACACTACCTGGTAAGAATCCATCACGGAGAGAAGTAAGGATAGGAAGCTGGAGACTATAGCTAATGCAGAGGCAATGGAGGGGTGCTGCTTACTAGTTTGCTCTTCATGGCTTGCTCAGCCTGCTTCTTATAGAACCCAGGATCACCAGGGGTGGTACCACTCATAATGGGCTAGGCCCTAGCACATCAATCACTAATTAAGAAAATGTTAGACAGGCTTGCTGACAAGCTGATCTTATAGAGGCATTAATCTTAATAGAGGTTCCCTCCACTCAGATGATTTCAGCTTGTGTCAAGTTGACATAAAACTAGCTAATATACATACATACATACATATATACATACATACATACATACATACAATTATACTAGGTATATATGGTATGTGTATATATCATATATATATATATGTGTGTGTACATATACAAATAATTATAGAACATGCTTTCAGTTGCTTTATCTTTCAAGTATAATTCTCAGAACTCCATATTAAACAATAGTTCTATCAAAAGTTTTAGTGTCAAGAATACTTGATGTAGACCAACAAGATAACTCAGTGAATAAAGTCCCTTGCTGTCAAGATTGATGTCCTGTGTCTGATCCTGGAACTCCATCATGGAAGACCATAATCACCTCTCATAGCTGTTCTTTGATTTCCACATACACCATGGTACACATGTGCTCACACCCATATACACACAAAATAAATAACAAAAACATATCTTTTAAAGACTACCTGGGCCAGGTATAGTGGTGCATGCCTTTCCATGTCAGCCCTCAGGAGGTAGACAGACCTCTGTGAATTTGAAGCCAGCTTAGTCTACATAGTGAGTTCCAGGCCAGCCAGAAGTACATAGTGAAACTCTGTCTCAGGAAAACCAAACAAAAACTAATGCAGAAACAAGTTGTAAGTTCCCACCAACACAGGCTGCGACCTCAAAGTCCTAGAGGTGAGCTAAGTGAATTCTGCAATGATACCTCTGCTATGTCCAAACTGTGGGGGTGCAAAAGCTTAAGAGTCTATCACTAAACTCTTAAAACACAAATAATATATCCTTGACGCTAGACTTTAAATGGATCCTTTTAATCAAGAAAGCACTTAGATCTGTACAACTGCCATCCTATATGCTCACTAGCTTTGAGAAAGCTGGTAAGTGATAAGCATTAAACCTGTAATTGTATAGAGTTAATTATCTTAAACTTCATTATTGCTCTTAAAATCTCAAACGGCAGCACTGTCCAGGAACAACTTTCACCAGGAGCCTGGCCCCCACGGCCTCCTGCATCCCACTTCCCAAGTTTAGGTCCAACTATACCACCCAGAAACCATACTCCAGGCGCTGGTCATTGCCTCCTGCTATAGGCCCATCCTACAGTCCCCAACAATCCTGCACAGCCTCCTGCAGCAAGCAGGAGACCCAGCTTCCCCTGCTTAGGCCCACCTATGTTGCTCATATTCTTCCTATACCTGCTGGCCTGTCAGACCTACTTAGTCCTTTCCTGGATACTGTAAATACCACCACTGAAGGAAGACAACAAAAGAAAGAAAAGAGAGAGACAAACACAAAGAGATGGGAAGGAAGGAAGGAAGGAAGGAAGGAAGGAAGGAAGGAAGGAAGGAAGGAAAGGGAAGGAAGTTACAATTAACATACTACTACTCTAGATACACAAGTCTACCTAGCGCACAAACAAAATCAGAAACCAAGATGACATGGATCCCCCACAACTAAATTCTCTAATAATGGAACCTAATGAAAGAGACTTGGAAGAACTTCCAAAGAATTAAAAAGGATTATTATAATAATGTTCAAACAACTCATAGAAGGCAGAGTATACTCCAAGAGCAAACAACAATGACATGGATGAAGTAAAGAATGCAATCCAAGATGTGAAAACAGAATTTAACAGAGAGAGAACTGCTGAAGAAAAGCCCAACTGAAATAATGCTGAAAATGCAAAACTCAATAAGCCAAACATATACCTTAGTGGAAAGCCTTACCAATGGGATGGACCATAGGAAAATAGAGACTCTGGGCTTGGAGGACAAGGCAGAGGTCAATTGAGAAATTCTGAAATAAATATGAAGAGAAAGTAGGATACCAAGAAAAGATCTAACCTGTAGATTGTGGAAATAAAAGGACACTATCACACTGAAGGCATAGAATATATTTTCAATAAAATAACAGAGAGGCTGGGCATCATAGCAAACAGTCTTGAATATCAGCATCCAAGAGGTAGAGGCAGGTGGATGTTTGTGACCACAAAGCAAGCCTGCTCTACACTGTGAGTTTCAGGCCAGTTAGTATTACATAGTGAGACTTGGCATCTGAAACAAAACAAAACAAAACAAAAATCAGAAAAGAAAGTTTCTCAAACCTAGAAAAAGAAATACCCATCCAAGTACAAGAGGCCTACAGAACTCCAAATAGACAGAGCCAAAAAAGAAGCTCCTCACAAAATATTAGACTCAAAACATTAAAAACACAAAATAAAGGGAACAACATCCGTAAGTCACTTATACCGGCAGGCCCATCAACAGATTAACAGATTATTCAACAAAAACTTCTGGCTTTGCAATGTATTCCAAGTTCTGAAAGATCAAAATTGTCACTCCAAACATTATACCCAAACAAACTACCTATTAAAATTAAAGAAGAAATAAAATCTTTCCATGATAAAAACAGATTAAATGAATTTATGACCACTAAGCCAGCTCTATAGAAATTATTAGATGAATACTCCAGACCGAAGAAAAAAATAAACATGCCCAGGAGGTCACAGGTAATAAATAATTCCAATTGTTACTCAAAAGATGTCTAAGAAAACAACATAAAAACAACATGTAAGTAATTAATACACAACTCTCAATAAATATACACAGACTATTAGCCTGGATTAGAAAACAGGACCCATCTTTTTGCTGCTTCTAAGAAACAAATCTCATCATCAATAATAAACACCACTTTAAAATAAAAGAATGACAAAATGTATTCTAAGGAAATGTAACTAATATATAAATAGGCATTTTTAATATAAATGTATAAATACATATGAATTTTAATGTCTAACTAAAGAAACTTCAAACTCAAACCAGCCAGAAAAGATAAGGTCACTTCATATTCACTATGAGAACAATCTACCAAGAAAATACTCTCAATTCTAAACCTAAAGCATACCATAACAGATGCACTCAATTTCAGAAAAGAAATATCACTAGATCTAAAACCACAGATTAACTTCATTACAGTAATGCGACACAGTAGATGACTTCAATACCTCACTCTTACCTGTAACAGGTCATCCTGACAAAAACTAAGCCCCCCACCCCAAAAAAACCCATTGGAGTTAAAGAATATATTAAGTCAGGCAAACACGAAGATATCTACATTCTTCTCAGAAGCCCATGAAAATTTCTAAACAACCGATCCCATATTAGGACACAAAACAAGTGTCAACAATATGTGCATCCGCACCATGCGTATGCTTGTTACTTATGGAGGTCAGAAGAGGACATAGATAGTTGTGAGCCACTATGTGAGTGCTGGAAGCCAAAATTTATAATAGGTAAAGTGTGATAAGTATTCTACCTGACTACAGTGGAACAAAGCTGGTTATCAACAGCAAGAGAAACCACAGAAAATATGCAAGCCTGTGAAGACTAAAAACATACTACTGAATCATAATTGGTTGCATATTTGAATAAAATCAAGAGAGAAATCCATATACATATGTAATTACTTATAAAATGCAAAGGCTCTAAAGACGTTCTGGGCACACTGGGAATTAGTAAAGTAGGCCTGGAAGCACACCCTATAATCGCAGCATTAAGGAGGCAGATGCAGGATTCCTCAGGTTTAAAACTAGCCTAGGCTGCATAAGATGATCATGTCTCAAAAGTAAATCAAATTTTTAAAAAGTTAAATCAAAAGACTAAAAATAAAATTACTTATAGGAAGACAATAAAGTGCACTTGAACTAAAATAAGCAGATAGAAACTGAGAAATATCTTATTTACAACAAAACTTATTCTAAAACTACTGTTATTTTCTTGTTTGTTCCTTTTGTGTTTGTGAGACTGGACCTTGCTATGTAGTTGGGGAAGGCCTCAAATTTGCAATTCTTCTGTCTCAGCCTCCTGAATTCTAGGAATATAGACATGTGCCATTGTGTATGACCTAAAACAAAAATTTCTAGACTAGGTTATTTTATATATGAGTGTTTTGCCTGCACTTAAGTATGTCATCATGTGTGGTGGTCACCTACAGGTCAGAAGGAACTGAAGGGGTTTTTGTTTGTTTGTTTTGTTTTGAGTTTTTGTTTGGTTGGTTGGTTTGGTTTGGGGGGCTTTAGGGGGTTTGGGGGGGTTATTTTGCCATCATGTGGATGCTGGAAACAATCTCTGTAAGAACAAGTGCTATGTAGATAAAATTTAATTTTGTAATATCTAAGTAGAAATTAGCAGATTTGCAAGTATGTTATAACCTGAGAAATCTTCCAAAGTGCAACGAGAAAAAGTAGTAAAGAGAAAACAAAGACAAGTATTTGTGGATAGAGAAGAGTAACAGGTACTTTTGACTGCTGAACCATCTCTCAGGCTGGCCTAAAACATTTTTTAAACATATATGTATGTGTGAACAAGAGCACACGTGGATATCAGAGAACAACTTGCAGGAGTTACTTCTCTTCTTTCATCATGTGGATCAGGAAATTGAACTCAGTTGTCAGTGCCTTTACCCCTGACCCAGCTTCTCTCCCAGGCCCCTAAAACAATTTTAAAATCAGAAAATTGGCAGGAATATGCCACATTTTTTAATTAATTGACTCTTCTGTTAACTAACAGTGCTTTCTGGTCACTTGATCAGGGTTTCATGGGACAGTGAGGATTAAGCAGAAACCATGCAAATCCCTACATTCCCAATTTAGAAAGAAAAAAGACAATTGGTAAAACAAATATTTTGGGTAGTGTTCAATTCTTAAAAAAAAAAAAATTAAGGCAAGGAATTAGAAAGTAATGCAGCAAAGAAACACGGAAAGAGATGATGTAGTGTCAAGGGGAGGAGACACTGGCATAGAAAGCCTACATGAGAAGAAAGCAAAAGTCGTGGGGAGAGCTAAGAATATACATGTCCCATTCCAAAGATCAAACAGGCACCCTTCTCAAAAACAAGCTAAAAACATAAAGTTGGTGTATATTCTACTTTATAGCTTGAAACTATTTTTCTGAGGCTTTAAAAACATATATAATGAAATCACAGTAGATAAAAATTTACCTTTTTATCCAGATCCCCTGAAGAATAATCTTCTTCTATAGGATGCCTGAAGCATAGGTTATGCTGATGCCACCACATCCACTGAAAACCCACTAAAGACAGTAGTTAATCTGAAGAAACAGGGTAAGGTGATGCGACTGATAGCCTCACTTGGATTTGGAACTTTTTTTAAAAGTTCTAATAATGACACTTATAGTGGGGAAACCTCACAGTGTTGTAGCACAGCATGCGATCAGCACCTAGTAGACCAGCTCCAGTGCGTAGCTAGGTTCCGTCATGGTGGAGTTTGTGATGTCACAATACAGCTAAGAACATCACAGACACGGGCCTCAATCACGACAGCTAAATAAATGATTAAAGAAATGTGAATTCACAATATAGCAGACCATTGACTCTGTCCACTCTGCTGCCTGACAGATCAAATTTGTTTTATCTAGACTAACATCAAGGACTAGAATCAAAATTCCTTTTCGTGATCTAAGAAAGTTGTTGAAAACTACTCCATTTCTATGTGTCTTGTAGAAAAATAGTGTTAAATAATATCTCAAATATTTAAAAACTGAAAAGAGAAAAACAGAACATTATAAATTGAACTCTTGAGGCCAGTCAGTAGCAGCACATTCCTTTAATCACAGCAGCATTTGGGAGGCAGAGGCAGGTGGATTTCTTTGAGGCCAGCCTAATCTACAGAGTGAATTCCAGGACAGCCCAGGCTACAAAGAGAAACTCTGTCTCAAAAAACAAACCAACAAATAAATTGAACACTTGAAGATGCAAAATATCTTACTTCGATATTTTTAAGAACTCATTTAATTATGCTCACTAGCATAATTAATATAGAATCATTTGGTCTTTCTCTTTTTAAGTTTTTGGTTGTACTGGGGATTGAACATTTTAGGCAAAACCTCTCCCAGGTGCTAGGGATGGAGCCTGGATCTCGCACTTGCTAGGTAAGTGCTGTACCAGTGAGCTCTGCATCTCTAGCTTCATTTTAATGTAATTTTAAACAGGGTATCATGGATTAAAGGCATGCATCACCATACCTAGTAGACTTTTTATTATTATTTTGTTGGGGATTTCGTTTTGTTTTCCTTTGTTAGGAGTGAAGTGGGGTATCTAGTCAAGCCTGGATTAGAACTAGCAATGTAAACTCATGGCAATCTTCCTACCTCTGTCTCCCAAGAAGACTACAGGCCTGTGTCACTTCACCCAAGTTACAGCAACTACTTACAAGAACATCTAGGAAGCAGTCAAATTTGCAATTTTTAATATTCTGATTCATTTTATTATTTGGTATTATTCTAAAGTACCACAAAACAACTTCAAAACAGAGCCTCCTAGGGCTGAAGAAATGGCACAGAAGTCATTAGCACTCACTCCTCTTCCAGAAGACCCAGGTTTGTTTCCCAGAATATATACTGTGGCTAACAGCCATCTGTAACTCCAGATCACTGGATCTAACACCCACTTCTGGTCTCCATAGGCACTGCATTAATGTGGTACAGGCATATAAGCAGGCAAAACACTCATACACATCCATAGGTGTAAAGGTTATCATAAGTGTCCTTCCTTCCTTTCTGTGTGCCTTTTGGTTGCTGTCAAAAATATCAAGTTTGTGAAACCTTGAAGAGTGGTGCTGAGCTGACCATGGTGGTGTATGCCTTTAATCTCAGCATTCTGGAGGCAGAGGCAGGTGGATCTCTGTGAGTTCAAGGCCAGTATGGTCTATAGAGTAAGTTCCCAGACTACACACACACACACACACACACACACATATATATATACAAAATCCTGTCTTGAAATATAATATTATAATAATAATAATAACAACAACAGTAACAACAAATAGAGGAAGAAGTAAGGTATGGTGGCACACACCTTTAATCTCAGCATTCAGGAGACAATAGCAGGTAGATCTCTAAGTTCAAGGCAAGCCTAGTCTACAAAGTTCCAGGACAGTCAGAGCTATACATAGAAACCCTGTCTCAAAATACAAACAACAACAAAAAAACATTAATAACAAAATATAACAATGATATACAAGAAACTATTATATATGGCCTTAAAAAAGAAAACTTATTACAAGCTACATGAATGAACCTAGAGGAAATCATGACAAATTAAATAAGCCAATCACAAAATAATAAATCCTAGACAATTCTATGCCAAGGAGGAAGCTAGTTAAATTTCATAAAAACAGAAAGTAGAATGGTTATAAGAACCAAAAGGAAGAAAAAAGAACTGTTATGGGTTTGGTTTTATATTTCCAGGATGGAAAATATAAACAACAATAGAGATTAAACTTAACACTACTCAACTGTTTAGCTAAAAAACAGCTAAAACTGATGGCTCAGTGGAGAATACTACTTACTGTTTGAGAATGAGAAGCTGAGTGTGGACCTCTAGTACCCATGTAAAAATCCAGGTGTGGCCCTGGAAGTACCTGTAACCAATGTAGTCCTCCCCTCCGCTCCCCTAGATACCATACAAGCACATACAGGCAAGCATATATGTCTCCCACACATACATAAACTAATAAAAAAAGTAAATTAAAAAAATTACTATGGCTGGCAAAATGGTTCAGTGTGTAAAAGTACTTGCCACCAAGCAAGTAAATAATGTGAGTTCAATCCCTGAGACCCACACTGCAGAACTGGCTCCTCTGACCTATGTGTGTGCCCCAATGTACATACAAGATGTATAAATAAAATATTATTTTAAAAAATGGTTAAAGGGACTGAAGAGATGAATCATCAATTAAGAGCACTTGTTCTTGCAGAGGACCCAGACTCAACTCCCAGCATTCACATGGTGGCTCATAACCTAAACTCCAATTCTAAGGGATCCAACTCTGCCTTCTGACCTTTACAGGCTCTATGCAGGCAAAACACACACACACACACACACACACACACACACACACACACACACACCTAAACAAAATAATAAATGATTACAAATACCTGAGCACGGTAGGTCATGCCTTGATCCTAGCACCTAGGAAGCTAAGGCAGGAGGATTTAGTTCCAGAGTATGTAAATATAACTAAAATTATTTATATATGTAGTATTTTGTTTTTTAGCATTCTGATTTTTGGAAA
Source organism: Arvicanthis niloticus (assembly GCF_011762505.2). Taxonomy (NCBI): domain Eukaryota; kingdom Metazoa; phylum Chordata; class Mammalia; order Rodentia; family Muridae; genus Arvicanthis; species Arvicanthis niloticus. The sequence continues at coordinate 74,991,704 of NC_047665.1, read as the reverse complement.
GAGTTTCTTCTTGGGTTATTTAAAATATGTTCTCTAAATTATTAACAAGTGTTTTTCAGGGCTGGGTTGGATCTTAGTCTTATATATCAGAGCATAAACTTAAGATAATAGTTTCAATTAAATAAGGTAACATAAAATAACTGTGTGTGTGTGCATATGTCACAGCGTACATGTGGAGGTCAGAAGATAACTTGTGGGAGTCAGCTCTCTTCTAACCTGTGAGTCTTGAGGATGGAACTCATGTTGTTAGACTCAGCCATAAGTATCTCTATCTGCTAAGCAATCTTGCTTAGTTTTGTTTCTTGAGGAGAGTCTCTCATGTGCCCCAGGCTGGCTTTGAAGCCACTATGTAACAGAGCCTGGTCTTGGGAGCCCTAACCCTCCCGCCTCCAACTCCCAAGTACCAGGAATTATAGGCATAGAGCACTATACATAGCTACCCTGTAGCTTAACCTTTGAGCAGAGATGAAAATGGTGCTGCATGTAACTGGAAAGTTATAAAGCCAAGAAACATAAAGCTCCTGCCTTTGTCTGGTGGGTTCCTTCCCTCCATTCCCTGTAAAGAGCCTTAAGGTCAATAGTTTTCAGATTTTTGAAAATATTATCTTCAGGGTAACTGATTAGCAGAAGCTCTAAAAAAGTCAGGGCTACTAACACTTCAAACACAACTGGTCACAATATTTAATCCAACAATTTAATGATGATTCAGTCACACAAATAAGAAAATACTCTTCATATAAAGCTGAACTTAAGTCTAAACTACCACAGAGTTTACCATCCTCAAGTTTAAGTAAATCAAGTCACCAGTATGCCGAAGTTGCTTGTGCTATCAGGAACCACTGAGAATAATTAGCCATTTTGGACATATATTGCAGGATTTAAATATGTTTTAGCTTGACTTTTTAATCCACATATATGCTATTCTATGGTGACAGCAAATATTCAAGACTCAAACACCTTTAGATACTACAAGAATCTGAGCCACCATGCAGTTGCTGGGAATTGAACTCAGGACCTTTGGAGAAGAACAGCTCTTAACCACTGACCCATCTTGTCAGCCTGCTTATAAGATTTTAGCTAAGAATAGTATAATTCTTCCAACTGTCATGGTCCATGCAAAACACAGCATTAACTAACCCATAACTAAAATAATTCAGAAATTATCTCATACTACTTTTTCACTACTTTTTCACTTCTTTACATTAGTAGGATATAAAAGATAAAAACTGTGGTTCATCTTTTGAGACAAGGTCTTACTACATAGCCAAGGTTAGTCTGGAAGTTGACCTCCTCTGCTTCAGCCTCCCATGTGCTCCTAGAGGCTGGGATTAATAGGTGTGTGCCATTACATCAGGATCCATGGTTTTGTTTTTACAGACTCCACTGAGGCATTTTATTTTATATATATGCTATAGGGCACATATATAAAATAAAATAATTCAAGGATTAAAATAAAAAAATTCAAGAATTTCCCCCACATGTATTTTTTGTCTTGGTTTTTCATGGTCCACAATGCCAGCTGAGGCTGTCATACAATGAAAACCAGCTACTTAAGGAGAATGGTTTATTCTGCCATTTTCCAGCTCTTTGAATGGCACATCAAGCTGGGGCTAATCATCCCATGCTTGTTTAACCTGCCTGGGAGAACCACAATGATCAGCCCTATGATCAGTAGTGGTTCCAAATTTGCTAGTGTAGCCATGCTTCCTAATTACATTTAGAAACCAGTCAAAAACTTTAGAGCACAGCCTAGTAAGATGTTCCTGACAACAGCCATGACATTTACATACACCATTATGGTAGCACAGAAAGATGGTGGAAAGAGCTTCATGGTTTATTTGTGATCAAATACAGAAAATAAAAAAACAAAATTGATGCTAGGCAGTGGTGGTGCACGCCTTTAATCCCAGCACTTGGGAGGCAGAGGCAGGAGGATTTCTGAGTTCAAGGCCAGCCTGGTCTACAGAGTGAGTTCCAGGACAACCAGGGCTACACAGAGAAACCCTGTCTCGAAAAATAAAAATTTAAAAAAAAAGAAGAAAAAGAAAGAAAGGAAAGAAAAGAAACAAAATTCATATGCTTGCTATGTGGAATTTATTTGTTATTTGTTATTTTGAAATAACCATCATAAACCAGAGTTTTTTCCAGTTCCTTGAGTCAGCCATCTCCAAAGTCTTTATCCTTTCTATGTTCATTAACCCATCTTAAAGAATCTATATACTCTTAGTTTCCCTCTTCTTTCTATTTATCAATTCTCTAAACCTACTAAAACTCATTTTTTGGAGTGACTGAGATAGCTCGGTGGGTAAAGGTACCTGTTGCCAAGCAGATAATTGAACTTTGATTCCCAAAAGGAAAAAGCTGACTCCTCCAAGTTGTCCTCTAACCTCCACATGAGCACCATAGCACTCACACAGACATGGACACATGGACACACACACACTAGATAGGTAGGTAGATGGATGGATAGATGGATAGGTAGGTAGGTAGATAGATAGATAGATAGATAGATAGATAGATAGATAGATAGAAATATGTGATGAAATTAATCATAGTATAAAATACTAGTTTCTGCCCACTGGATTAAATTCCCAAATTACATAAGTTACAGGTGCTTTTGAAGCATCTTAGTGAGGACCCGTTTAGTGATTTGTATGACTGAAGCTTACAAAGCTGGAGATCACCAGCCTGAAGATCCCTTATAAACTTCACATTATTGACTTAAAATGAAGGGACCCAATATGCTGACCATGCTGGGCCAGATGTCTCTGGGGAAATGACATAAGCTGAAGTTAGTCATTTCCTAAAGAAAAGAAAGTAGGGAGAAAAGGAAGGTTTGCTTTCAACTTTGACTTCAGCAAGAAATGTCAGAATTTAAGGGCAGAAGTTACAGCCTTAAAACAAGACAAAACAAGTGAGAAAATATGCTTTTCATTTTATTCTATTCTCAAAGACAATAAATAAATAGCACAAAATGTCAATATATAAAATCTCTGGGTTTTAAGATATGAGCATCTTTATGCTGTTCCTTTTTCATTTGCTTACTAATTTCCTAACGTACGTAATTATCACTTTTGTGTGTGTATGTGTAGTACTCCACTGCCATAACACATATAAATGGAGATTAAAAGAACAACTTTGGAAACTAGCTTTCTCCTTCCTTCATGTGGGTCCTAGAAATCAAACTCAGGTTATCAGGTTTGATGACAAGTACCTTTACCTACTAAGTCAATATGCCATCACACACAAGAAAGCTAAAAAAAAAAACTAAGCATTTTTACTTAAGATTCTGGGGCAGCTGGCTAGAGGCTGGTCTGAAATGTAGAGTGATTGCTGCTTTTGGAGAGGACTCAAGTTTGAGTCCAACTGTCTCTAACTCCAGTCCAAGGGATCCAACAATTTCTTCTGACCTCCATTGTACTTGTAGACACATGTGCATGTTCATACATACACACACAAACACACACACAGTATTTCTTTTAATTCTGAAAAACTGTACTGGTCCTTGCATCCCACAGCACCATGGCTCCACTAGAATCCCGGTGATGGCCTGCCTATTGGCTCACTGGCTTCTAACCCCATCTCCACAGTGCTACTAGTATTCTAAACACAGTAGGCATCTGAAAATACTTCAGTCATATTTAGAGTACAGGATACTTTAAAGTCTCAACTCTCTACAACCTTCCGCTTACTTTTGCCAGTTCTGTTTCCCAGACTAGACAATGGTTTCCCACTTATAAGATGTTGCTTATCTGTAGTTTCCCATATGCTGACTTTGTGCTTCTGTACACATTCTTCCCTCTACCCAAAATACACTTCTTCCCTCCCCACACCCACATAAAAAACTCCTAATAACCCTTGTACCTACCTCAAATGAAAAAAAAAAAAACATAGAGTGCCTAGTCAGCTAGCTATTCCCTCTGCTTATGCCTTATATTTTTTTGCATTATACACAGCATTTAACAGCACTTCCTGTGTACTGAAATTAAGACATCTGTATTACTCAATGAGGTTTTATCTGATTACTCACAGTAATTAGAAGGTAAATGTTCCCCATAGGTTCATGTATTTGAACACTTAGCCCTCACTGGTGGCACTATTTGGGTAGGTTTGAAAAGTAGTTTTGTTTGAGGAAATACATCACTGGAGGCAGGGAGTTTAAAGACTCCTGCCTTTCCTAGTTCACTCTCTCTGCTTTATGCTTTGTTCAAGATATGAACTCTCAACATCTTGCTCCAGCCACCACACCTGCTGCTTGCTACCATTCCTCCATTCTGCCATTTGACTTCTACCCCTCTAGAACCATAAACCCCAAATAAACTCTTTCTTCTTGAGCTTGACTTGGTATAGTATTTTACCACAGGAAGTGAATTTGGCCTAATGCTGCCTATATTATAACGTTAATTTTGGTCCCCAAACCTGTTTACATCTAGTGCCAGCAAATAAGACACTGAGGGACCCTGCCCCCAGGTAGTTCTGGTTGGTAAATAAAGATGCCAGCAACCAATGATTGGGCAGGGCAGGCAGAGGTGGGACTTTTAGGAAGGAGAAAGAAGGAGATCTGCCTGTCAGAAGGAGAGGAGAGACACCATGCCTGAGAATGGTGAAAGACAGGGAGGCATAGCCAACATGTAAAGGAGTCAGGAAAGTGCAGCCCAGCTGGGCAGCCTTCTGGGTCCAGGGCAGCCAAGGTAGAATATAGATTTTAGTAAGTAATAACTTGGGATTATTGGCTGGAGATGGATGTTAGAAAGTGACTCAGCTGTTGCACTGTTTAAGGCATATCAAAAGATAAAGGCTGTGTGTATGACTTTCATTCAGGAAGTTAAGCATTGAGGCAGGTAGTAACCCTGCTGCTGGGATTTATATATAAAATATTGCTACAGAAAGGTAATTAGTATACTACTCCAAAAGCTTTATTTAAAGCCAGAAGCTAGCTATAAATCTATGTCTAGAACTCTGCCAAGATTCAGTAGGTATTCTTTAAAACACTTATATTAAGAATTTGTTAATTTTGTTGAGTATTTGCTAAACCAATAAATTCATAAATGTACTTGTTCTCTCTCTCTCTCTCTCTCTCTCTCTCTCTCTCTCTCTCTCTGTGTGTGTGTGTGTGTGTGTGTGTGTGTGTGTGTGTGTGTGTGTGTGTTATCATTCTCTGAATGGAAACTATTTCAAAGTTTCAAACCTAACTGAAGCCAGATGTGGTAGCTCATTCTTGGAATTCTAAGACTTGGGAGACTAAGGCAGAAACATTACCTTGAGTTTGAGGTCAACCTGCACTAACTACATTGTGAGTTGTAGGTCATCTTGGGATACAGAATGACATCCTCTGTTTTTACTAGAGGTAACAACACCCCTTTTAGACATCATACAGTAATAAAAGCCCTTGTGGTAGGTTGAATAAGAATAGCCCCCATAGACTCATGCTTGAATGTTTGGTTCCCAGTTGGTGGACTGTTTAGAAAAAACACAGTCCATAAATGAAGCTGTGTGAGATCTCTGAGAACTTGTGAGAAAATTCCAAGTAAACAAAACAAGAATCTTGTAATCTCTATTCCTCCATAATATACGTCATTCTTGGAATGTGCTTTCATGCCTCTCCCACTTCAGATTATTCATTGTAACTGGCTATTTGTTTATATGCCTCTATGGAAAAACATGTTTTTGCCATGTGGTCCTGTGATTGTATACTTTACTCAGGTGTGTTAGTAACTTTACTTTCAGGCTCGAAAGTAAAACCAGATCCATCAGCAACTACGCCATTTCTCTCAGCTCCCTTCCTGGAGCCCCCTTTAGATATGTATCCTCCATTGCTTGAAAATGACACTGAGTGGGGAATTTAATAATCAATATAATCTTGAATTCTCTCTCCTTTCTGACAAGAATTTAGGAGAGCCTATGAAAAAGCTACCTTTACAATCCAGGCAAGTTGGCCGGGCGGTGGTGGCGCACACCTTTAATCCCAGCACTTGGGAGGCAGAAGCAGTCGGATTTCTGAGTTTGAGGCCAGCCTGGTTTACAGAGTGATAGCCAGGACTACACAGAGAAATCCTGTGTCGAAAAACCAAGAGAGAGAGAGAGAGAGAGAGAGAGAGAGAGAGAGAGAGAGAGAGAGAGAGAGAGAGAATGAGAATCCAGGCAAGTTAGGGCACAGCAGGAAATGGAATTTGTTTACCAATTCTTCTCCAGGCTCAGGAATTGCACTTGGCATTTTCAGTGCAAATTTCAGCAAAATCAAAATGTTTACCTAATTTTGCACTAAACAATATATATATCTCCAGAAGGAGAGGCATCTTTGGTCAGTCCTTGCATATTATCTCAAGAGGCAAGGAAAGAACTACAGCTATTTGAATCCAAACAAAAAGAAGCATTTGTGATTCATGTAGATCCTTCACTGCCTTTAAACTTACTTATTTTCCCACTAAACTGTCTCCTACAGGCATTATAACACAGGAGGATAAAACTTTGGAATGGATCTATTTATACCATAAGGGCCATAAAATGCTAACTGCTCAATTAGCAAATCAGGGGAGAACCAGATGTCAACAATTATATGGACTTGGTCCTCGCTGTATTATAATACCCTTAACTAGCAATCATTTTTTAAGAATGTTACACAGCTCTATAGATTTCAAATTTCATTTGCAAATTATTATGGAAGGATAGGCAATCATTATTCAGCTTGCAAACCCTGGATTTTCTCATATGAACTGAATTAGTAATCACAAAACCTGTCCAACCTTCTCCCATTTCACAAGTAGATACTAATTTTATTGATGGCTCATCTATTGGTATAAACGGGATTCATGGCCCAGATATTCATTAATCTATTAATACTTCCTTTTCCTCAGTCCAACAGGTGGAACTGGCTGTTTTGACTCATTTTTTACAGTAAGTTAAATATCATTTCAGAGTCTGTTTATTATTGTAGAATTATTTCTAGCATTAGACTCATATTCTTGCACATGCTAACCCCTCTGGTTTTAATGCAGAAGGAAACAAGCAAGCTGATGCATTAACGTGTAGCATTTCTTCTCCAGAAAAAAACTGGGAAGGGGTGGGTATGCATCTGTCATTGTAGACGGACCCACTGAAACACTATGAATGCCTCTTTCCATCTGCCAGCCTCCGGCCATCACAGAAAACAGCAGAGGGCAAGGAAACAGCAGCAATCACCATAAAGATGGCAAGCCTCCAGCTGAAGGGCAAAGAAGGTGTCACCCACACTCAAAAGTCAAGCCTGCCCACCTGGGGCCAAATTAAGGCCCTATGCACACAAGAGACGTTACTTTACTAATGTCTCTGGGACCTTGGGACTATAATAGACTCATTTTTGAGTCTATGAGGCTATGAGTCTATGAGAGGGGGCTGTGTTTAATTTTTCCTTGAGATCTAAATCTCTTCTTAGTTGCATAGGACAGCATAACATTTGTATTCCTATTAGAAGGCATATACAGGCTTATGTTTTACCAGATACCAAAACTACTAATCATGTGGGTCTCTTTTCAAGCTATTCTCTAAATTTTTCTGATCAATATAATAATGTGACTAATAGTACTGGACATAGTTTGGGTCTCAGTTTTTGGTGGCACAGTATTATACACGATGCTTTCACTATTCTAATATTATAGATTATTTTCTTATAGGATATTCATGCATTAAATGACAATTAGATTTATCTTACAACATCTCAATCATTCTGTGTCTCCTGATATTAACAAATTAAAAGGGGGCAGATATCAGAACACAGTCCATGAAATGAAGCTGTGTGACATTTCTGAGAGCTTGTGAGAAAACTCCAAGTAAATAAGATACGATTCTTGTAATGTCTATCCCTCCATAATGGGTTGTTCTTGGAATGTGCTTTACTCCCAGGTAGAGCAGACAAGAATGAGTTCACTTCAGATTACTCATTATAGCTGCTATTATTTGTTTATATGCCTCTATGAGAAAACCATGGTTTTTCCATATAAAGGTTGAACTTGTAATAGTATGCTTTACCGAGGTAACTCTTCCTGACCCTCAGAGTATAAATTATCTGATGCTTTGAATAAAGTTGGCTATTGAAGGGGACTTCAGTCAACCTTAGTTTTAGGCCCTGCCCATGCCCAGGTTCATGCTGCAAACTAGTCAGTAAACAGGAAGGATTAGGAGGTACGGCCTTGTTGGAGGTGTGTCGCTGGTGGTGAACTTTGAGGTTTCAGAAGCCTACACAGGCCAGTCTCTGTCTGGTTCCTAAAAATCAGTATATAAAGTGCTCAGCTACAGCTTCAGCATCATCCCTGCCAGCCTGGCCCCATGCTTCCTGCCATGATGATCATGGACTAATAACCCTCTACAACAGTAAGCAAACTCCAAATGAAATACTTTCTAAGTTTCCTTAGTCAGGGTGTCTCTTCACAGCAATAGAACAGTAGTAACTACGATAACCCTAACACTAAGAATGGATTAGCTCTCTTGGAGATGTTAACAAGTGAGACCCAATAGAACCTACAGATAACTACTGCCAATGTTCTTGGTTATCTTCTAAAACAAGACAGAAGACTCTATTGGTAAAATGTCACATAGTAGAATCTTAAAACATGGAAGTACTAATCTAGTAGTGACCTGAAAGCTTTATCCCTACTGACTAGCTTCAATATGCTGCAAAGTGCTATTCATGTTACGAGAGGAGAAAAAAAAATAATTATCAGTCTTACCCAACTGTGAACCGTGCAAGTTACAATAGTGATTGACCTGGCAAGACATGTTCACTGCTACACTAGTGGCATAAAGATCATGGAAGCAAACAACCACTTTCTGGTTAAATTTAAAGCCTGCTGGATAAGATGAAGCCTTACCTAGCATTTTTGCTAGACAAGTCATAGTACCTAGGGAAGAACCTACTACCATTTTGCTGTTAAATGGACATAGTATTAAACTATCTCCTAACGATTTAACATTATACCCATAAATTAATATAGCTCTCGACCCTGATCAGAGAAGCTTCTATTTATAATAGGTGGAAATCGACATATACCCACAATGGGCCGAGGTACAGAGGCTAAGAGACTGTAGAAATGACTGGGTGTGGTGATGTTCACTTTAATCTCAGCACTCAGAAGGCAGAGGCAAGTGGATCTCTGTAGATTCTAGACCAGGCTGGTCTACATGGTAGGCTCCAGGCCAGCCAGGACTACACAGTGAGATCCAGTTTCACAAAAGAAAAAAAAAATAAAAAAAGACAACATTGGGAAGGTAGGGAAAACAGGGTTGAAACTGGAGAGGTTAGAAGGGTAAATATGACCAAAATGTGTACAAAATTCTCAAAGAACTGATAGGAAAGTAAAGATCAAGATAAATACATAATGGGCAAACAAAATTTCCACAAACTTTAATAACTATGATATTAGAACTGTATATATGTGGAATTAGCAAACCAGTCAAGTAATAACTTAGAATTTCCATGCTACACAGGAGTTTGTGTCAGGGGTCAGCAGCATTATCAAGCATATGTTACAATGCCAAAATGTCTTCTCATCAAAGTAAAAATCAATAAATATAGGCTGTATTTAAGGTAACTGAAAAAACTTCACACAATTCTCATTTCTATCTATTTAAACTTTCATTGTACCTGCCTATGGCCTACCTGAGCTAGAGTAGGAACAGAAATTTGGCCAGTCTGCATATGAGCAGAGCTATGCTCTGCCACAGAATGTGTTACACTTCGATCCTGCTGTGATTCAACTGTTTCCATGGTCATTTGCCTAAAAGACAAAAAGAAAAACCCATTAAGGCAATAACTGAATGATCTAGAAATACTGACTACTGCTTCTAACTACCTTTCTGATATTTACTTCTGGCAGCCACCTATACCACTTTTTTTTTTTTGTAAGAAATAAGTTTTGTAGTAGATCCTTAATACTCTGACATTAATTCTCTGCTCAATAAATTCAAAGGAGGCCAAGGAAGTACTTTAATGTATTTTATGGGTAGCTGTTTAGCTGTTTAGTGCCTGCTGCCAAGCCTGATGACTTGGGTTCAATCTTCAAGATGGTATAGACTAAACAACTCAACAGAATCAAGTGGTCCTCTCTCTCTCTCTCTCTCTCTCTCTCTCTCTCTCTCTCTCTCTCTTTCTCTCTCACACACACACACACTTTTCTTATCACCTTCCATCACACTATCTGATGTATGTGTGGATGGAAGTGAAGTGGAAGGTGCTTTTTGTGAGACGAGATCTCACTATGTAGGCCAGGCTGGCTTTGAACTTGTGAGTCCCAGCCTCCCAAGTGCTAAGATCACAGTCCTACCATAAAGCCAAGGACAAGTAACTTGTTAACTATGTGGTGCATACTACATGCTTTGAGAACACAGGCAGAAATGATAATGGCTGCTGAGGATGGAGCCACACGAGCAGCATTTTGAAGACTATGTAGGCAAAAGAAAAAAAAAAAGAAAAAAAACATTTTTAAAAAAGCTATCAGGGGCACCCAGGAAGCAATTTTTAAAAGTTAGGATCAAAGAAGAGAAGACGAATCACAGTTCACAGATATTAACTAAAAAATAAGACAGCTTTAAAACTGTATAATTAGCCGGGTGGTGCACACCTTTAATCCCAGCACTTGGGAGGCAGAGGCAGGCAGATTTCTGAGTTCGAGGCCAGCCTGGTCTACAGAGTGAGTTCCAGGACAGCCAGGGCTACACAGAGAAACCCTGTCTCCAAAAAAAAAAAAAAAAAAAAAAAAAAAAAAAAAAAAAAAAAAAAAAAAAAAAAAGCTGTATAATTAAAGTGTTCAGTTAACTAGTAAACATGTAGGTTGAGGTCTTTCCAACTTAAAAAATCACATTAAGCTGGTAAATGAGTAAATTACCCTTGAAGAAGAAAAAACAACCCATTAATGCCCCTCCCCATTTAATATTAGGTCTCAGGTAGCCCAGTCTGGTCTCAAATTTGGTATGCAGCCCAAGATGACCTTGAACTCTTCATTCTCCTGCCTATCCATGTGGAGGCCTGTCCATCATGCCCAGTGTATGTGTGCTGCTAAGGCTAGAACTTAGGCTTCATGCACGCTAGGCAAGCACTCATCAATTGAGCTACATTTGGCTTGGGCCAAAATGTGTTCTTATTTTCAAGCAGCTTTACCAAAAAGGCATTAAAAAATGTATGTTCTCTGTAGATATAAATCTGACTGATGATAAAATTTTTCTGTGGGTATTTTCTGAGGGTAACCAAAAGAAAACTTGAAGATTTCTGATTTGTAAAACCCTGTGGAGATTGTTTTCTCCTTTTCAAGTATAATAGCAAGGGAGATGCCTCAGACCCTGTAGTGGTGATTCCTGGTTGTCAACTTGACTATATCTGGAATGAACTACAATCCAGAATTGGAAGGCTCACCTGTGATCCTGATCTTGAGGCAGGGGGATACAAGTTTCTGACCTGGATCTTGGCATGGAGATCTTGAGGCATAGTGGCTATGAATCCCAAGGAGATCTCTGAGTTCAAGGTCATCTGGGACAAAGCAGGTCCCAGATCCAGGCGTGGTGGCACATACCTTTAATCTAGACCACACCTTCTGCAGGAGACCTACCATAAGGACATTGGAAGAAGGAAGATTGCTCTTCTTCACTTGCGTGCCTTGTGGGACTGAGCAACTGCTAGATTCTTGGGCTTCCATTCACAGCTGCTGCTGACCATTGTTGGGGAGTTGGACTACAGACTGTAAGTCATCAATAAATTCCCTTACTATATAGAGACTACCCATAAGTTCTGTGACTCTAGAGAACGCAAAGACAGACCCTGAGGATTCCTCTAATTCTGTAATTCCCCCAAACCATCCACATACAGATAGGCATGTCTACTTTTTGCTGAGGATGCCACCAATACTCAGCAAAGCCAAATGTGAACACTCACTTCAGCTTCATCCCCTACTCTACCCTTAGCTGTGTGGCTAAGTGATGTCAGTACATGTTATCACAACATACATACATTCACACGTGCAGACCTGTGTGCCTACAGGTACCACCAATCTGCTTATCACTGGAACTTTCAGCTCTAGGCAAGACCTTCCAAAGAACAAGAAAACATATCCACCTACCTTACATTTGTCCTCATATACTTTTTCCTGCCACATTTGCTCATTATTATTACATGTGTAATCAATGCTTTGTTCCTTCCCTGTTTTCTTCTTTATTTATCCTGCAGTAAAATCACAATTGTGAATTAGGAGGCCATAACATTTTATTCTTAAAAAAATTAAATCTCTCAGAGCTAAGCCAGAAAAATGATTCCTCCTCCTCCTCCTCCTCCTCCTCCTCCTCCTCCTCCTCCTCCTCCTCCTCTTCCTCCTCCTCTTCCTCCTCTTCTTCCTCCCCCCTCTTTCTCTTCTTCCTCTTCCTCCTCCTTCTTCTTCTCTTCTTCTTTTAAGACAGGGTCTTCCTATACAGCTCTGTCTGGCCTAAAACTTTCTATGTAGCCCTGGCTGGCTTAGATCAAATTCACAGAGATCCACAAGCTTCTGCCTCCCACTAGTAAATAATCTAGCTTCTTTAGAACTAAAACCAAAATTAAAGGATGAAAGGACTCTGTATTATTCTTCAAACATCAATTTATGCCAGATGTGGTGGCATATACCTTTAATCCTAATACTTGAGAAGCAGAGGTGGGCAGAACTCTGTGAGTTCCAGGCCATCCTGGTCTATATATTCCAGATCACCCAGGGTTACACTGTGAGACCATCTAAGAAAATAACACATACAGACACATACATACATGCATACATGCATACATACATACATGCATACATACATACATACATGCATACATACATACATGCATGCATACATACATACATACATGCATACATACATACATACATACATGCATACATGCATACATACATACATACATGCATACATACATACATACATGCATACATACATACATACGTACATGCATACATACATACGTACATGCATACATACATACGTACATGCATGCATGCATACATGCATACATGCATACATACATACATGCATACATACATACATGCATACATACATACATACATGCATACATACATACATACATGCATACATACATACATACATGCATACATACATACATACATGCATACATACATACATACATGCATACATACATACATACATGCATACATGCATACATACATACATACATGCATACATACATACATACATGCATACATACATACATACATGCATACATACATACATACATACATACATTAGGGGCTGGAGAAATAGCACAATATTTAAGAGCTCGTGTACTCTTCCAAAGACCTAAGTTTGGTCCCTGTTCATTGAGTGGCTCACAATTGCCTGCTACCCCAGCTCCAGGGAATCTAATGCTCTCCCTAGTCTCCACTATCCACTGCACACATATGTTGTACTCACAGAGTCACAAAAATAAAATGAACTTTTTTTTCTTGAGACAAGATTTCACTATCCAGCTCTGGCTGGCTGGAACACACAGTGTAAACCAAAGTGACCTGGTACTCACAGAGTACGCCCACCTCTGCAGAACTCCCAAGAACTGAAAGTAATGGTGTACATTCAGCATGATAAATCTTTTTTAAAAGTTTTTAAACATTTTGTTTTTAAACATTTAACACTGTGAAATGAGGTTAAACTAGTGAAGAAAAAAAACAAAACATAGAAGATTTAAATATTTTTTTAACGTTTTTAACCATCTTACTTCTAAATGTTTAACAATGTGAAATGAGGTGAAACTAGTGAAGAAAAAGACCAAAATGTAGAAGATTATATTTCAGAGCTGAAATGAAAGATTGGAATTCAGGGATTAGCCATGGATACACTGCTCCCAGAAACCCCTCCTAACTGGGTCTCTCTTTAAAACTGCAGGCAACAAACAAGCTTACCAAACACTGACATACCTGTAATCCCTGAACTCAAGATGGTGACTTAAGGGAATCGGGAGTCATCCTTGGTCACCCCTGGCTACCCACAGAGTCCAAGGCCGCTTGAGCTATAAGATACACTGCATTAAAAGAAGGGAAGGAGGCAGGGTGCCTTTAATTCCAGCGCCTGAAGGCAGAGGCAGGCAGATCTGTGACTGGAGGCCTGTCTGATCTACAAAGTGAGTTCCAGGACTACACAGAGAAGCCCTATGTCAAAAACAAAACAGAAACAAAAACAAAAAAAGAGGAGGGAAGGGAGATGGCTCATCAGTTAAGCTCTCCTAAAGGACGCAGGCTTGGTTTCCATCATCCTCACAGTGGTTAACAACTGTAATTTCAGTTCCAGAGAAGCCAATGCCCTCTTCTGGACTTCCCCCAGGCACTGCATGCATATGGTACACAGACAGACATATATACACTGTAAAATGAGGTAAAACTGGTTAAGAAAAAGATCAAAGTATACAAGATTTCATCTCAGAGCTAGAAAGAAGACCAGAAATTTGGGATAAATGCCAAGAATGTAGGCAAAACAACTATATACATAAAAAAAATCTTGGAATAAAAAGTGAAGAACTGACAAGACAGCTGAACTGATAAGCTATTGGCTATATAAAAGTCTGGTGGTCTGATTTCAACCTCCAGAACCCATGTAAGGGAAGAGAGAGAACCAACTCTACAAAGTTGTCCTCTGATCAAAAAACACATCTTTCAATCCCCAGAGCATACACATACTCACTAATGATGACGATGATAATAATTTTTAAAGATAAGGTTCCATTCCTTGTGATTAAACCTGTTACATGATGCTAGCCTTTCATAAGGAGACATCTTATCCTCTTTAAAAGTCCTATAACCAATAGAAAGGATAGGGCCCATCAGTTCACTAAATACTAATACTAATCAGAACCCGCTATATATATATCATGCTCTTACACAAAGTCCTGGAAACACTCTACAATATAGACACTCTACTCTCCAAGAGCCTTCAGTCTAAAGAGAGAACAGATGTATAAACAAAGAATAATGATCATACCTGAGCAATAACCATCACAGGACAAAAAAAAAATAGAAAACTGATAATTTCTATGTTTCACTATAAAATATTTTTAATTCATTGAGTAATATAGTTCTTAAATTTCATCTTTATCATTATTTTGTGTATATGCATGAGGAAGTGAACCAGTATATGTCAGAGTACAACTTTGTGGACTCAACTTCTCCTTTCACTGTGAAACTTAGGAATTAATCTCAGATCATCAGGCCTGCAGATCAAGCGCTTTTACCCACTTCACCATTTTGCCTGTCCTGATTAACTAATACATTCTGTTGTTGAAATAGTCTCACTGTATAGACCCTGTTGACCTAGAGTTTGCTATATAGACCACCTGGACTTGAATTTACAGAGATTCCCCCTCCTCCAATATGCTGAGAATAAAGACATGTACCACCATCTTATATATTCTTAAGAGTTAATATTTTTTAAAATAAAGAAGAAAAAGTAAATAAAAATCTCAGCACTTGTGAGGTAGAGGCTGACAGATCTCTCTGAGTGCAAGGCTACTCTGGTCTAACTATAAGTTCCAGGACAGCCAAGACTATAATGTGAGACCAATTCTCAAAAAAAAAAAAAAAAAAAAAAAAAAAAAAAAAAAAAAAAAACAATAACAAAGAAAACATGACAAAGTAAAAAAAACAAAAACTGATGGAAAAGTAGTTAGTGAAGTTCAGGAACAGCTACCATTCCTTTTCCTAGTGGCAGCCATCACTGAAGACCCATTTCCTGACATCACAAGCATGTCAAAAGAGTAGCCTCAATAACGAACTACACTAGATTCTGGCTCCGAATTATCAGAAAACTATTTCACTCGTCTTGGGTCTCAGTTCTCTTTCTCTTTCTTTCTCTCTCTCTCTCTCTCTCTCTCTCTGTCGCTCTCTCTCTCTCTCTCTCTCGCACCCTCCCTCTCTCTCTCTCCCTCTCCCCCTGGTTGCCACCTTGCCAAGTCTATAGGATACTTTTTAGGCTCCATTTTCCTTAATGTCTCCTCAGCATTTCCTACTTCAAATTCCAACCTCTTGAAGTATTTGTTAACACCACAAATAATTAATCAAATTAATTAGCCCTTTGTTCTCTCTTGATTTTTGTTTTTGAAACAGGATCTTGGGGCTGGAAAGATGGCTTGATGGATAAGAGCACTGGCTGCTCATCCAGGACTTTATTCCCAATACCCACATGGTGGTTCACAACCATCCAAAACTCCAGTCCCAGAGAATCTGATGCCCTCAGAAACCTCTGAAGGTATCAGGCATGCACATGATATGCAAACATATACACAGAACACCTATACACAAAATACAGTAAACACGTGAAACAGAATCTCACTTTCAAACTCATAGTGATCCTCCTGCCTCAGCCTTCTAAGTGCTGCTGGGATTACAGAAATCAGCCTATTTAAACCACATCTGCTGATCTACTCACATAAAATTGGTATTCCAGCTGGGTGTGGTGGTACATCCAATCAATTCTAGCACTGAGAAGACAGAGGCAGGCTGATCTCTATGAGTTCAATGCTAGCTAGGTCTAAATAGCAAGTTTTAGGCAAGCCTGGGCTACATAGTGAGACTCAAAAAAACAAAACAAAAAAGGTTAGCTTTCCCCAGGCCTCCAGGAACAATAATGCTCCATACTTTCCCTAGGCCATTTCATATTTAATTGATGATTCTCAATTTTCACTTCAGGCTATATTTCTCCTGAACACCATCCTCCCAAGAATCTACCAGATGTTTCTTAGTGGTTGGCACACAGATCTTAAACAAAAATGCTCAAAGCTACACCGAAGCTCCCTTCTCATCCAGCAATGGTCCCTTGATGTTCTCCTACTTCAATGACAGAGCTACTGACTCAGCCACCCTCGCAGCCCTCTCCCTTCATACCTAATACCTTTGTCCCCAACTGCTAAGGTAGAAATGTGGCTGTCTAGTACAATGATAGTATGGTGACACTAGTATGGTGATAGAGGTGGGTAAAGAGCATTGCCAGTTGATGGAGTAGAAACTAAGTTTCACCACTTTCAAGTTGTGTGATCTAAGCTACTTACCTACATCACTGAATCTAAAATGTCCAGCTCTTCTTCAAATGTGGAATTAGAATCACTATTCAGTCCCAATAATTCTATCTCCTAGGCTTCATCCCTTTCTATTTTGTTCCCCTTGTCAGTGCTTTTAGTTACCACTCTAACCATTTTCTAGCAGGAGGAAATAAGTCTTTTCCTACTGCACTTCACTGACACCTCTCAACTTCTTATAATCTGCCTCACTTGGTCACAGAAGTATTTGAAATGCTATTTCCTTACTTGAAGTCATCCATAGTTCCTCTTACCTTAAGGATGACTATCCAAAGTCCTAAGCACAGTAACTGCAGGAATTCGTGTGGAGGAGCATAGCTTGCTACAAGGGCACTGAGACATTAAGGAATGCCATCCCATCATTTCCAGTCTCCAGGTTTGGGAGGACTTTGTGAGAATCTATTAAACCAGCGCTTTCAGATTATTTCACTATGAACTATATATAATTTGAGTTTTTAAATTTTTATGTATGAGTGTGTAGTACTAGTGATTAATGCATTTTAGGCAAGCACTTTAGCACTAAACTACACCTGTTTCGGGGGGGGGGGTGGGCATTTTGGTTTTTAGTATCTCAAGCAGATTATCTGAAGCTCAGACTGGCCTCAAGCTGGCAATGCTCCTGCCTAAGTCTCCTGAATGCTAGTCGTAAGCATTAGAAGAAAAATAGGCAAATTACAGCTTATTTAAGTACAAAAAAATTAGTTCAAAAATTGCTTTCCCTAGATATGGATTTCTGAATGCATTTGGTTAGAAATTTGTATACCATATCCATGAAAACTTTACAGCATATAAGGCTTGGTTATACAAACAGTATTTGGTATTTATCTCACCTATCACCAATATGTTGTTCTGTTTACACCTCTTGACATAAATGTTCCAGTTAATTACAATGCTCTATCAGTACCCAAAATATCCATGCAGATCACAGAAAATTTTATATTAAAATTATATTTGGAATATTATGAACATGTACTATGCTTTGGTTAACTGAATTAATATTACAAAGTAACTTTCAAGAAAAAATTAATTATTTATATATATATATATTATATATTATATATATGATATATATATATATGATATATATCATATATATATGATATATATCATATATATATATATATATATATATATATATATATATATATACTTCTAACAAAGCTCTCAGAAGGCTGAGGCAGGGAAACTGAGTTTAAGGCCAGCCTAGAGTTATCTGGTAAAATTTTACCGCCAAAAAAAGAAAAATATATAAAAACTAACTAGTCAGTTTCCATCACGTTCTCTAGGCAGCCAAGGGCTTGGCAACAGTGTTTGCTTAGCTGGCCAGCTGTGCTTGTCAACAGGCTTCATTATGCTAGACACATTTGCTGTAGTTTAGAACTCTGTTAAACAGTACATTAGATAGCCAAACCATTTAAAAAGAGAGCAATACCTCTGAAAACTAAGCTAAATGTTTTGAAACTAATTTTCCCTTTAGAAACTATACTTTTGGGGACTAGAGAAACAGCTCAACAGTTAAGAGTACTTGATGTTCTTCCAGAGGACCCAAGTTCAACATCCAACAGCCATCTGTATCTCCAGCTACAGTAGATGTGATGGCGCTGGCATCCTCTGCCACCTACACTCACGTGCATAAACAGACATGAAGGTACACACACATACACATAATAAATAATAATAAACTTTTTAAATTCTACTTTGGGATTGTATACTATAAATAAAGCTAAATATAAAATACTGGAAAAAGCATTATAAAAATTAGGAGTACTATATAAAACATGTATAAAACAGTCAAAGTTTTGTCTTTATTCCCTTTAAATACCAAAAATAGATTCTATAAATCATTCACTGTTAAGATTATGTTTTGCAAGAAAGTAATGAAAGCAAAAAGAAAAAGAATTAAAAACTACAATTAGCGTAACTGTGGATATGAGACAGTGCAAAGTGGTAAGAACACCTGGCTTCTTCTAGCACTCTTTACCATGTATACACACACACACACCCCAAAGGGCACAGACATATGCAGGCAAAACACTCATACACATAAAATAAAAGTTATAAAAGTAGAAGCTGGGCAGTAATAGCACACACCTTTAGTCCTAGCACTTGGGAGAGACAGGTGGCTTTCTGAGTTTTGAGACCAGCCTGATCTACTGAATTAGGTCCAAGACAGCCAAGGCTACAGAGAGAATCCCTGTCTCAAAAAAAAAAAAAAAACCATAGATGGATGGATGGATGGATGGATGGATGGATGGATGGATAGATGGATGGATGGATAAATAATAAAATACAGATATATAAAACATGAATATGAGGAAATAGACACTTGAATTAGCCAGTATTCAGAGAGAAGAATGTAAACATTATACTTACCTAGTTTGGTTCTAGCTTTTATATCTGAACAAAATACCTAAGGGACTGGAGAGATGGCTCAGTAGTTAAAAGTACATGTTGGTCTTACAGAGGACCTAGGTTCTATTCTACTCACAACTATCTATAACTCTAGTTTCAGGGGACTGAACAACTTCTTCTGACCTCTAAGGATAACAGGCATGCATGTGGTACATAGATATACATGCAAGCAAAACAACCATACACATAAAACAATTTTTTTAAATTTTTCTTTAAATAATACTTAAGTGAAGAAATACAACCAAATTTAATCCCTTTGGCAATTTTAATAATATAGCATCTACCCAGCACCTGAGAGATAGCAGCAGGACCAATATTCAAGACGACTCTCAGCTACACAGGAAGTTTGAGTCTAACCTGGGCAATATGAGACTTTGCCTCAAAATAATCAAATAAATAAAAGCATCATAGGCTAGGAAGATAGCTCAGTGGGTAAGAATGCTTACTCTATAAGAATGAAAAAACATAAGGACTGGAGTTCAAATTCTGAGCACCCACCTAAAAAGTGAGGCATGACTGTACATGCCATTAACCCCAAGATTTTCAAGTAAACATAGATATTCCAGGAACTCTCTGGGCACCCAGTCTGGCTCAGTTGGCAAGCTTCCAGCTCAGTGAGATCCTGTCTCAAGACAATTCGGCAAAAAGCAATAAATAGCACTCAGTGTCTTGCTCTGGATTCAGTATGCAGACACACAAAAGAGCATACTGCACACACATGTGAACACCACACACACACAAATTATAAAAATAAAGTATCCAAAGTATCTGTCAGCAGTAGTGTGTGTCTTCATATATGATAAAGTTGTCCTAATTCCAGAGCTGAAGGCTTTCATCCTATCAAACTAAGCTGAGACTATAGTTTAAGAGTAGAGTGTTTGCCTAGTATATGCAAGGCCCATCTTGTTACTCACTGAAGAAAAAGAATTCTCTAAAAACATTTGTGGTGGTTTGAATGAGAATGGCCTCTCATAAGCCATAAGAGTTGAATGTTTGGTCTATAGTTGGTTTAAACTATTTAGCAAGGACAGTGGATCTTGACCCTAATGTTATGACACTTTAGTACAGTTCCTCATGTTATGGTGATTCCCCCAACCATAAAATTATTTTTGTTGCTATTTCATAACTGTAATGTTGCTGTTATAAGTCATAATGTAAATATCTGATATGTAAGATATCTGATATTTAACCCCTGTGAAAGAGTTGTTTGACACCCCCCAAAGGGGTTGTGACCCACAGGTTGAAAAACACTGGATTAAGAAGCATGGCTTTGCAATGGAACAGGTATGTCACTGGTGATGAGCTTTGAGGTTTCAAAACCCCACATCACTTTGTTAGCTCTTTCTGCCTAATGCTTGTGGATCAGATCTAGGATCTGAGCTACATACCACCATGTCTGCCTGCCTGCTGCCTGCTGCCTGCTGCCTGCTGCCTGCTGCCTGCTGCCTGCTGCCTGCTGCCTGCTGCCTGCTGCCTGCTGCCTGCTGCCTGCTGCCTGCTGCTATGCTCCCCACCATAATGGTCATGGACTCTAACCCTCTGGAACCATGAGCCCAATTAAATGCTTTCTTTTATAAACTGACTTGACCAGGGCTGGTGAGAAAGTTAAGGGCACTGGCTGCTCTTTCAGAAGTTCCCAACAACCACATGGTGGCTCACAAACATCTATAGCAGGAGCTGATGCCCTTTTCTGACATATAGATGTGTAGATATACTCAAACAAACAAAAACACAAGCTCCTTGGTCGTAGTGTTGTCATAGAAATAGAAAAGTAAGACATTTCCAAGCAAAATAAAACTAAAATGCACTATCAGAGAAGAAAATTGAGACATTTTTCTGTTCTGAAAACCAGCCTTACTCTACATGGTGGGACACAGTTTCAAGAGAAATAAAAACAAATGCCCACTAACATTCCCTGAGATTTCCTTCTTCATTCTCTTCCATCACAAAAAAAATAATAATAATAATAAAAAAATAAAATAACAAAACAAAAACAGTTCTTACTATACAGTTGTCATGGTAGAAAATACATTTTAAAAACTTCATGTGTTTCTTTTCTGTTTGTGGGCAGGGAATTAAGATACAGGTGAGTGAGCCTACCAGGGGACTCCCCAATGCTAGACAGTGTTCCACCACTGAACTAAAGTTAATTATTAATGTAACCACTTCAAAGTGTTCATTTATGCCCACTGTGTTACAGATGAGACATTCTTTTTCCCCCTAACATCTCTATGTTTAAGTTCCTGCACTGATACATCCAATGTGTTTATCTCTTCTCAAAGTTGACTTTTGGTCAGGCCTGGTGGCACACACCTATAATTCCAGCATTTGGACACTGAGGGAGGATTATCACAAATTCAAGGATATACTGGGACACAGCATGACATCCTGTCTCAAAACAACAAAAATTTCTTTTATTTATTAAATTCATTAGTTTAATAAAGTAAAAATATTTTAAATTTTCAGATATTTCAGATTTGTTTCCCCATAAACCAATGTTCTAACACTTCTCTAAAAGCCTCTCAATGGCAAGAGTTCAAATTTTTGCTCCATTTTTTTAAAAGTCTTTCTAAATAAAATTGGAGAAGTAGCTTAGCTATTAAGATCACCTCTTGCTCTTTCAGAGGACCTGAATTGAGTCCCCAGCTCCCACACCAGGCAGCACACAACCACTGTAATACCAGCTCCAAGAGCACCCAAATATACATAGCATTCATTCTCTCTCTCCCTGCTCTCTCCCCCTTTCTCCCTCTCACCCTCTCTCTCTCTCTCTCACCCTCTCTTTCTCTGTCTGTCTGTCTGTCTGTCTCTCTCTCTCTCTCTCTCTCTCTCTCTCTCTCTCTCTCTCTCTCACACACACACACACACACACACACACACAGAGACTTCAAAATTCAATCTCTTTAGCATATTTTTAAGTCTATCAAATGGGCCAGGACATTTGCAAGCATCCCAGTAGACTACCTACCTTCAGCAATAACCTGGCTCAATTTTATAACCCAATATGTATTTAATAACATGAGAAATTAAAGATTTGGCCAGGATTCCTATGTGTTATTTTTTGATAACATGCCATTTTTCTAGGCAAGACTGTCTAGTCATGCAGTTACGCACTTCTGTAGGAAACCCCTACAGTGCTGGAGTGTGTTACATTTTTTTCAGTAGAGAAAAATTTCATTAACCTTTGGGCACAATGTAAAAACAAAAAGACTAAAAGTCCCTGTGTTATTTTTATGCATTTAAAAGTTTATTTATATCTTACAGATATAGTACACATCACTGTAACTACAATTTCACACTTCCCAAAATGATTCCCCATGAAGCATTGTCATTTGGGAAAACACTAGTTACACTGATCTGTTTACAGTTTCCCCCAAATAGTTGTGTCATTATCAATAAGAAATATGGAAATTACAGTTCAGTCGTGAAGGATTAAAACCTAAGGTTTTTGTTTGGTTACACTAACACACAATGGTGCATGCCTAAAATCCCAGCACACGACACACATAACAGGAGGACCAGAAGTTCAAAGTCAGCCATTACATAACTAGGGCTACATGAGACCCTCTCTCAGAAAGTTTCGGTCAAATAATCACATTTATTGGCCAAAACACATTGTTCCTTTGAGGAGTGTGAGGTTCCGAGATTTAAATAGGTGTCTTACAAAGAGAAATAAGCTTGTTATCCCGAACTGGGAGAAGGGCTCGGTGACCAGGGTGAAAACACGAACATTAAATTATTGTAACTAATGTGACGCTGGATGAAGACTGTCCGGGTCAGCCCCCGCTTCACGAAAGTCACCCAAGCCACACCGGCAGCAGGGGCTCAGCTTGACTGTGGGGTGCTGATTTAGCGGACAGCAGCTTTCCCGGGTAGGGTGCCGGGAAAGTTAAAGCGGTTAGTTACCCCTGTAACAAGCGACAAAAGACTCTGTTGGACAGGTCTCCCCTACTTCGGGTCTGGGGATCCAGAAGTCGACGCTCCGAAAAAAGTCAGGAGAGACCCCTCGGGAGACCCAACTGCGACTCGCCCGGCCGCTCGCCACCGCACCCCCGGCTCTATAGTATTTGGAGACAAAATGACTCAACCGTGGAGTCCCTGAGCCACCCTTCTTAAAGAAATGGGGCACGTTATTTTCCATCTACACCGCGTACGCAACGCTGGGGCGAAGGCGCTACGGCGGCCCCAGGGCCGTGGTGAGCAGGACCGACGCCCTTTTCCTGTCAGACTGAGAAGCCCGGGCGGCCGCCCGGCTCTCCGAAGGCAGGCTTTCTCGCCGGTACCAAGACGAAGCACGGAAGAGGGCGAGCGCAGACGGCCCGCTGCGCGCCGGGGAAGCTCTCGGTGGCGAGCCGCGAGCGGCCGGGCGGCGGTGCGGGCAGGCCGGGCGGAAGGCCGCGTCCCGAGCAGCCGCCGCCCGCCGCGGGCTGTGATGCGAGGCGGCGCGCCACTTACCCGCCGCAAAGGGTTTACGTAGCGGACCTCGTCATTGATTACGGACGGGAGGAGGTGGGGACGCAGAGCCCGACGGCCGCCGCCCAGGCAACCCGGCGGCTGCGGCCCCACGTCGCGCCCACGTCAGCTCTGATGCGGTTGTCGCGGCCTCTCCGCCGACGCGAACAGAAAGCAGCGCAAGCAGCGGACCGAACTGCGGCCTCGAGCCCCGCCCTCCCCTCCCCCACGCCGAGCACGGCCGGACGAGGAAAAAAAAAGTTGCAGGCTCGAACTCTGCCCCCTGCTGGCCGTCAGCGGGATTGCAGAGGTGACAATCCAACAATTAAATAGAACGAGGGGGGGTCGGTCGGGTCGGCGCCTTGGGGGCGGGGCTATCTTGGGGGCGGGGCGTGGAGGACGCCTGGTTGAGGCGGATGACTAGGAGGGGCTACGGGGTGGGACAGGAAACCGGAAACCACATCCTCTGCGCGTGCGCTCGAAGGGCCTTCCTCTCCAACTACAGTAATGCGGTGCTCTGCCTCGTCATTTTTTTTTTCCTAAATACTTCTAGGACGACTCCTGACCCTGACCTCAGTCCCAAAGTGTGGGGTTCGGTTCCTTTCAGAGGCGCGTGCTGGGCGCTAAAGCCTGCCGAAGTTCCCCGGCTTCAAGAGTGGTTCTGGAAACCGCCGCTAGGTCTGGAGTGTACTCTGGCGCCGTCCCTGTACCTAGCCTGCCATCTCGAGGGAACTTGTTTGTCCCAACGTCCCAAACAAATAGCTACAGGCCCTAGGCAGAGGAGAGTAAAACGGTTTGGTAAAAGCCAGAACTTTTTTTTTTAAAGAGCCTGTTAATAAGAATTATAATAATAATTCTTCTTATTAATAATAATGTTATTAATAATGAATAATGTTAATAATAATGAAGAATTTCGGTTTCAAACGTGAGATTCTGCATAAGACCTGTAAAGCAGTCACCTATCGTGATTGGCATCTTTCTGATACCTCCTCTTACTCCATGCGTCCTCAAGAGAGTCTGGTCCTCTGAAAGGCAAAGTCACTATGCAATCTGAAACAACAACAAAAATGAACCAGCACTCTCAAGACTGGCCATCTGGAAATCTTTAGTGAAAAGTTTCTGGGAAGGAAATGCCTAGAACAAGGAAGTACACTTTCAGAAGGGATGTATTGTGTGTGACAAGAGTACCTGTAGAACACGGGATGTGGCTCAGGGTTACAGCAGTTGCCTAAGGGCTAGCGTGGAAGGAGGCACTGTAACAGAAACCTGCTGTTTACCAAATTTTGGCCAAACTACTAGTTATAATTACAAAAAGAAAAAAGGCAGAGTAACACCTGGTCAAGGTGGTACATGCCTTTAGTCTCAGCACTCAGGAGGCAGAAGCAGGTGGATCTCTGTGAGTTCTAGGCCAGCCTGGTCTACAAAGTGAGTCCAGGACAACCAGGTCTAAACAAACAAAGTCAGAATAAAACCTGATCACTTACAGGACATTTTGGCTCACCCCTTTAATCTCAGCAATTTGTAGTAAAGACAGACCTTGAACCCCTAGTCCTCCTGCTTCAACATCCAAAGTACTAGGGCTATTTCTATAGCCCCAGCACAATCAAACCTCTTTTAAGATCTGCAGATCAGTTTTTACAGCTGTGAGATAATCCCTCTGTAGTACTATAGCTAACTACATGCTGACCCATAGAAATGCCTTACATTTTCCAACTCATGTACATAGTCTTTATTCTCTCCATTTCCACGATAATTGCTTGTATCCCTTTATTAAAATTTTGTCATCCTTTAAGACAGCTAAATATCACTTCTTTTTACTTGTTGCTTGGGGAGTAGGAGGTTCCTGGGGATTAAATCTATGACCTCAGGCATGCTTTGAATATTCACTAGTACTAAGCTATGACCCCAGCACCACCACCCCTTTTACTTTCCTCTTTAATCTTGAGACAGGATCTCACTAATAATTGTTCACGCTTACCTTAAAATAACTGGGTAACTTGGGCTGACCTTGAGTTTTCAAATCCTTTTGCTTTAGGTTCCTAAGTAGCTGGGACAGTAGGCCTAGGCTACCAGGCTCAAATAGAGGCTACTGTCTTGAAGGCCAGAGTCCTCAGCCTGAGAAGAACCAAGACCACCCATCACCATCACCACCCCAGTCTGACTATCACCATACATTCTCTCCTCCAACGCTGTTCTATCCTCTGCGTCTAAGTGCTGTGGCATGGCCCTACTGACCTGGTTTTGTTCGGACCCTTCTGAACTTGGAATAATTCAAACCATCAGAGATGTGAGATCTGTGTGCAGTTGAGATTTTAAAGCCTATAAGTGGGAGACCAGATTTAGAGGTCTATGCTTTGACTAGTTGATTGTTGAGAAGTCCCTCCCGCCCCCCACCCCACCATAAAGTTTAGAAGGCATTCAAAGGGTGGTGAGGGTGTGCCGGCTTTTTTGCTGTTTGGAAAAAGCAAGAGTGAAAAATGGATACTTATATAGAGAACTGAAGAAGTTCAGGGAATAAAATAGTCTAAGAAAAATGCTCGGAAAATAAGTTTCCCGAGAGCTTGAGCAGACTACATACAAAACGAGCAAGACACCTGCATCAAAGTCAAAATAAAGCTGATGTTCCCAGAAGGTTAACCAATAGTTGCACTCAGCATTAAGCTGACAATATTAGGCACTAAAAAGCATGGCAAATTAGGAGCTCAAACAGCAGCACTGTGCAAATGTAGACCCACAGAAATAAGAGTTAGAAGGAACTTTGGAATTCTGATTTTTAACTTTGTTCAGCATGTTAACAATGCTTTCTTGTTTGCTTGCTTGCTTTTGTGACAAGGTCTTTACTTTCCACCCAGACCGGCCTCGAACTTTTGATCCTCCTGTGTCAACCATCTTAGTGCTATGATTATAAGTGTACATGCCTCACAAATTTAAAACTATTTTGTTTTTGTTGTTGTTGGTATTTTTGGTTTTGTTTGTTTTTTTGAGACAGGCTTTCTCTGAGTAGCCCTGGCTGTCCTAGGGCTCACTTTGTAGACCAGGCCGGCCTGGAACCCAGAGATCCACTGCTAAACCTATTTTAAGATAAAATAAGTGGACTGATGAAAAGAGGCCCGCTAAAGATGAAATTGAGCTCTACTTTCTCCAAAAAGGAGGATATAGATGAAAATATCCTTCATATTTCCCCGTTAGAAATGAAGATCATGTGACTGGATGTAGTAGCACACCCTTTAACCCTAGAAACTTGGGAGTTAGAGGCAGACAGATCTCTTAGTTCCAAGCCAGCCTGTGTGAGTTCCAGGGCAGCCAGAGCTACATAGAAAGACCCTGTCTCCAATGCCACAAAGAACATCAGGTAATGAACATTAAATGGTATTTTGCACAGACACTGTGTATTGACAGTAAAGGTGGGAACCAGAGACCCACCACCATTGTTAGAGAAAAAAAATTGGGGCCAGCAAGATGGCATACCAAATAATGGTGCCTGCAACCTAGCCTAGCGGGAAAGAACCAACTCTTGAAAAGAAATGTGTGGATTAGGGAACAAACCAGTAAGGAGTAGGAGGAAAGAGGGGAAGCTGAGGAGCTAGTAGAGGAATCCTTTTAAAACTAATTTTTAGGGCTCGTGATGTGGCTCAGTGGTAAAGGCACATGCTGTCAAACCTGGTAACGTGAGTTTGATCCCTGGGATCCATATGGTAAAAGGAAAGAACTAACTCCCATAAATTGTTCTCTGACCTCCCACACATGCCCCTTGGCTTGTGAGCACACACACACATACACACACACACACACACACACACACACTATCTATCTATCTATCTATCTATCTATCTATCTATCTATCTAGATCTCATCTAGATCTCACATCTCACATGGGAGAAAATACTTGCAATCATTTCTCTTTCTTCCTCTCCATCACTCTTGTTCCATCTCTTCTTTGTATTAAAATCACCACCATGCTCACATAGCCCAGCTTTGACTTTCCTGTCTGTGATGCCTGTTCATGGTTGCCAGTTTGACAATATCAGGAACTAACTAAAACCCAAATGATTGAACACACCTGTGAGATAAAAATTTTTTCTTTTAAAAAAATATTTATTTATTTATTTATTTATTTATTCTTCCCTCATATATTACATCCTGACTAAAGTTTTCTCTCTCTCATCCTCTTCCCCACCTTCCCCCAAATCCCTCTCTCCCTCACATCCATTTCTCCTGTTCCCCTTCAGAAAAGGGCTGGCCTCCCAGGGATGTGAACCAAACATGGCATAACAATTTGCAGTATATATCCTCATATTAATGCTGAACTAGTCAACCAGGTAGGAGAAAAGGGGTCCCAAAAGCAGGCAAAAGAGTCAGAGATAACCCCACTCCCACTGTTAGAAGTCCTACAAGAACACCAAGCTACATAAGCATAACATATACACAGAGGACCTAGGTCAGACCCACGCAGGCTCCCTTTTTGTCATTCAGTCTGTGTGAGCGCCCACGATCCCCGGTTGACTCTGACAACCCATGTTCTTGTGATGTCCTTGAACCCTCTGGCAACTATAATCCTTTCTCTCCCTCTATAAGAGATTACCTTAGTTCCACCTAAAGTATGGCTGTGTGTCTTTGCATCTGTACTATCAATTCCTGGATGAAGCCTCTGTGGTGATAATTATCCTAGGTCCCAGTCTAGAACACAGGAGACTATCATTAGGAATTATTTATTTATTTATTTATTTATTTATTTTTGCCAGTCATGTTTGGTTCTTTCCTAGGTCTCTGGGCTATTTAGCCTCTGGTTGCTGGCAGTGTCAGATGTAAGAACCCGCCCTTCCCCCCCCCCCCATGAAGGGAGGACCTCCCTCAAGCCTCAGAAATTTGCAGCCACCCCAATAACTCACAAGACACCATTCTTGATGCAACAGCATGAGGTATATTTTGGGATCAGTCGACTGAGGCCGAGACTCGTGACCCACGCAGGGGCAGAGGAATGTCGACCCAGTCAGCTGGGAGTGGAGGGCTTATAAAAGGCGGAACCACAAACCAAGGGGGGGTAAGGGGGTTACCAAGGAAACATAACATAAAAACATTAGGAAGTCTTAAAAGGTCCCAACCCAAATTTAGTCAGGGTCATGCGGAAAACATCTTATACACTTTACTTTTGTAAGAATGTAACCTCACCCAACCATTCATCTTGTGGTCAGCCAGTTCTTGGGACCACCCAGATGACTTGCATCTTTCTTTGTAGTCAGGAATGTGTCTTCCTGCTTTGGGCCTTCCCCACCAACAGGTGGGTTCTCTTCCCTGAGGATTGAGGAATGTTAATCCAGCAAGTGTCCTCTGACTCAGGGATAATGTACTCCTCCCGGAATGTATCCTGGGGTAGTGAAGGCCTGAAATCTTACATTCAGTTCAGCTTTCTTGGAACTAGTGAACCTGCATTCTTTTGCTCAGGTCTAGGGGTCATAAAAACTTTCTATATTTTTCATAAGTTTTTTAATATCTTTCACAGGAAAGGGCTTCCTCACATGAAATGAATCTCAAGTCGGACCAATCATTGGTTGGCCACTCCCACAAGTTCTGTGCCACCTTTACTCCAACAAATCTTGCAGGCAAGACAAATTGTTGGTCGAAGGTTATGGCTGAGTTGGTGTCTCTGTTCCTCCACTGGAAGTCTTGCCTGGTTACAGAAGTTGGGAGTCTTTGCTATGGTCACCCTTATAGATTCCAGGGAGTTTCCATTGCACTACGTTTCTACTTCACCCCAGAAATGACCACCAATTCGACTATTTCCCAGTACTCTCTCCCACCCTGGAAATCTATTCTGTTTCCCCTTCCCAGAGAGATCCAAGCATCCCACTGTGACCACTCCTTGTTATGTAGCCTCTCTGGGTCCATGAATTTGTAATATGATTATTCTTTATAACTAATGTTCACTTATAAGTGAATATATACCATGTTTTTCTTTCTGGGTCTGAATTACCTCACTCAGGATGGTTTCTTTCTAGTTCCATCCATTTGCCTGAAAATGTTATGATGTCATTTTTTTTAACAGCTGAGAAATACTCCATTGTGTACCACATTTTCCACATTTACTTTATTCATTCTTCAGTTGAGAGACAGCTAAGTTGCTTTCAGTTTCTGGCTTGTTGGCATGTAGAAGGATGCAAACAGATCTATATCTATCACCCTGCACAAAACTCAAGTCCAGTTGGATCTAAGACCTAAACATACAATCAGATTCACTAAACCTTATAGAATAGAAAGTAGGGAATAGCCTTGAACACACTGGCATAAGGGACAACTCCTGAACTGCCCCGGCCCGCGGGGATTCGACGAGACCTTAGGGAAGGGGACAAACGAATGAAAGGACAAGAGACACAAAGAATGAGAGCAAGTCTGGGTTCTGATCAAGCTCTGAAACTTTAATTTTGGGGGCAGGTTATAAAGACACAGCAAACCGGGAAGTTTGGGCGAGGGTCATTGTTTAGGGCTATCTTACTATGGAATCCTTACTGTCTAAGACCTTCCCAGTATCATAATCTTATCACCCTAGACCATCCCACTGTCATAATCTGCTCCAAGGAAATGCCAGACATTCTTTAAGTTCCTGGGACCTGAGACCTGTGAATGTCCTTTCTTAACCTTGTACTGACTAGACTTTCTAGAACAGCAGGTAATTTCCTGAGTTTGGCTCCCGGCACTGAACAGAACACTTATGAAACTTATGAATCTTAAGCTCAGAAACTTAAGATCAACAAATTAATAAATGGGACCTCAGGAAACTAAAACGATTGTGTAAGGCAAAGGACACTGTCAATAAGACAAAATGGCAGCCTACAAAATGGAAAAAGATTTTCTTTTTACCAACTTCACATCTGACAAAGGGATACTCAAGAAACTAGACATAATAATCCAGTTTTTAAAATGGGGTACAGCCAGGAATGGTGGTACATGCCTTTAAGTCCTTTAAGCACTTAGGAGGCTCAGGGAGCTTCTGAGTTTGTGGCCAACCTGGTCTACAGACTGAGTTCTAGGACAGTCAGGGCTAAATGGAGAAACTCTGTCTCAAAAAAACAAACAACCAAAAAAAAATGGAGTACAGATCTAAACAGAGAATAACAGAGGAATTGCAAATGGCTAAGAAGCACTTAAAGAAATGGTCAACATCCTTAACCATCAGGGAAATGCAAATCAGAACAACTTTGAAAGTCCATCTTAAAACTGTTCAGAATGGCTAAGATAGAAAAAAAAACCACAAGTGACAGACAGCTTATGCTGGGGAGGATGTGGAGCTAGGGGAACACTCCTCCATTGCTGATGAGAATGCAAATGTGTACAGCCACCTTGGAAATCCATATGGTGGTTTCTCCAAAAATGGGACTCAATCTACCTCCAGACCCAGCTATACCACTCCTGGGCATATACCCAAAGGGTATTCCATCCTACCACAAAGACTATGTTAACTATGTTAAGAGCAGTTTTTGTTTGTTTATTTATTTTTGTTTTTGTAATTGTTTTTGGTTTTTTGCTTTTTGTTTTTCAAGACTGATTTCTCTGTGTAGCCTTGGCTGTAGGACATGCTGGCCTCAAATTCAGAGATCTGCCTGCCTCTGCCTCCAGTGCTGATATTAAAGGCATGTACCACCACTGCCTGGTTGCGGTATTTTTCTTAGTTAAATCATTTGAAGTCAGAGGACCCACTTGTAATCTGGATCTTTGATGTGAGAAGATAAACTTTTAATTCAGATAATTTGAAATGAGAAGATCCATCTTTAATCTGGGCCACACCATCTGTTGGCAGCCTATATAAAGGACATAGAAAAAGAAACTCTCTCCTCTTTGCCTGATTGTTCTCATCCTTGTTAGCAAGTTCATTCCTTCTCTGGTGTTAGAGCCTACTTCTTCTGGAGTCCAGCATATACTGAAGGCCAGCTGGCACATCTAGCCTCATGGACTAAACAACTACTGGTTGAAATAGAGGCATGAAGCCGGGCGGTGGTGGCGCACGCCTTTAATCCCAGCACTTGGGAGGCAGAGGCAGGCGGATTTCTGAGTTCAAGGCCAGACTGGTCTACAGAGTGAGTTCCAGGACAGCCAGGGCTACACAGAGAAACCCTGTCTCGAAAAAAAAAAAAAAAAAAAGAAAGAAAGAAAGAAAGAAAAAAAAAGAAATAAGAGGCATGTGAGATTGAGACACTCATAAATCTTAGAAGATTCAAGAAGCTCACAAAATTATGAGAGTCATGAAACTCCTCCTCAAGGTTATATAAACAGTAAACAATTTCTGGGTGGGCCTGTGGGTTGGCCAGGGTGCTCCAGGGTGCTCCAAGGATACAGCTTTCTTTTGGTATCACAGATACTGGGTGCTCTTTTCAGTGATGCAGTTGTCTTTGTGTAGTGAGTCAGCCTGATCCTGCTTGTATTCTAATGCTAAATACTGATTTTTCATGATGTGGTTGCCTGGAAGGAGCAGACCATCATGTACCTTCTCCCCAGTTTAACTTGTCAATAAAAGTCTAGAGACTGTGATTGGACACTGGAAGGGGAAAGATGGGACTAGAGGCTTGAAGAGGTTGTTGCAGAAAGAGGAAGGGAGGGAGGGAGGAGAGACAGGAGGAGGAGGAACAGGAGGAGGAAGAGGAAGAACAGGAGGAGGAGGAAGAGGAAGAACAGGAGGAGGAGAAAGAGGAGGAAGAGGAGAAAGAATTGACCACAGACAGGAACAGCATGGGCAGGAGAAACAGCAAGTAACAAGGGGCTTTATAGCTGGGGAATAAGTTAGTATATCCCTAGATCTGCCCAATCTAGGCATATGGCCTTTAAATAAAATATCTGGAGTGTGTTTATTATTAGGATTGTAAATTCCAACACCACCTTTGAGTCATCCATGCTTCTGTAACTAACCCCTCACATGTGCTCTTGTAAATAACACCAATAAAAACTGGTTTGCCAATCAAGAACTGGGTAAAATGATTTTTTTGGTCTGCCATCAGTGTCCTGTCCATAGTGAAGAGATGTTTGCTCATCTCCCCAGAAATGTCATGCAACATAATTGGTGCCCGAACCAAGATTAACAGAAGCAAAGATGAGCTGGGGAGAAGCATTTGCATGGGCCCTGTGGTACATGATAAGACCTCCAATTAATGTTGATCTTTGATGGTGGAGCATTCACATCGTGACCTTTTCCCCTGTCTCAGGAGATGGTTTGCCTCTTTCTTATTGTGTTAGTTGTATGCTTCCCGAAATGGTTGATAAAGCATGTACCTTAGGTCAACCTGTCTGAGAATAGAGCATCATATGGAAGAATCCCAGTTGGCTGCTTTTCTCTACATGCTATGAAGTGGCATGCCTCCTCAATGGACACATATGCCTCCAAGTCATCTGAGAGAGTAGGATACCGTATACTGCAATCCCTGACAGGACACATGGAACATGACTATAAGGAGGCTGTATTGTGTGGTATAAGTCATGTTGCTTTTGCTGTGGGTGGTGAGACATGCAGCCGAGGTCAGCTGTCTTTCCAGGGACAACATGCCCCTGTGAGGAAAAAAATACAATGAAAAGAACAACACAGAGATGTTATTCACTACACCAACCTCAGATTTGGCAGGAAAAATAATGATTAAAAAAAAAAAAAAACCAGAATGAGATGGAGACTTGGCTTGCTGGTTTTTTTCTTTGCTTGTTTTTTTACAGATGGCAGGATGCAAGAAAAAGAGTTTAAGTTTGATCTGAGAGCCCTTCCTGGAGTCCAAAATCCTGGACCTCTGTAGAAAAGTAGATAGCAAGAAAGAATAAAGTGAGGTGAAAGTGTAGGCCTCAGGTCTGACGTGTGCAGTTTAGGAAACTGATAATTAGGGTTCCTCTGCAGCAGAACTGCATGGATTTAGGGATGCTCCTAACTAAGCATCGCTTACAGCCTGCCTGTGAGGCTATGGGACATGGGTGTGGTGGGATTAGCCTGAGTTCTGTACAAGCAGAGAATCTGAGAAACATAGCTACTTATATCTCCTTATATTGCTCTTAGAGAAATTGTCCCTGATGGACTCACTTATATGAGTCGTGAGGTGCACTTGGGTATTGAAGGCTTGCTGAGGCATCATAAGTATGGGGGACTGGAAGGCAGTAGAGAAGGAATTAGTGAGGAAAGTGGACACTTGGGGCACTGCATGATGCCAATTCACAGTGGACTCTATTCACAAGTGACTTAAGAAAAAAAGCTGAGGTCAGCAAGATGGCACAGTATGTTGCTGGCTGGCCCAGAGTTCCATCTCTGGGTCGTACACAGTGGAAGGAGAGAACCAACTCCATTAAGTTGTCCTCTGACTTTTACAGACATACCCTCTTAGTTAGGGTTTGTACTGCTTGTGATGACCACAGCAACTCTTAGAAAGGGAAACACTTAATTGGTGCTGGCTTACAGTTTCGGTGATGTAGTTTGTTATAGTCACCTCAGGAAACATGGCATCGTGCAGGCAGACATGGTAATGGAAAAGAAGCTGAGAACTCCTGGATCAGCTGGCAGCAGGAAGTAAACTGACACACTTCCTCCAACAAAGCCACACCTAATCCAACAAAGCCACATCTCCTAGTAGTGCCATGCCCTATGGGGGTCATTTTCATCCAAACTACCACACAGGCCATGCCATGAAAAATAAATAGAAATATAATTTTAAAAGGAAAAGGATAGATTGAACAGGGACCTCAGGGCTTGCATGGGACCATAGTAGCTTACTGAACTCCATGTTAGAACAGGAACTTCAGGAGACAGAAGAGGCTCTGAGAGATTTGATTGGTCTTACTAGCATTCAAACTGTGCTCAGAAAAAATGCTGAAGCATTCAAGAGGGGCAAGAACAGGACAAAGCAGACTCAGGATTCTGTCTGAGTCACTGGAAGCCAAATATGACAAGACATGTTGAGGCAAAGTTTCTAGGGAGAAATATAACAGAAAGCCAAATGTGCTCTGTAAGTTATTTTTTCTAACTCTGAGCATGTGTCACAGAAAATACAAATGATAAAATGGCTCACATGAAAAGATTAAGCTTGTCACTTTTGTGGGCAGTTGTCCTCCCTGCCCCGCCCCATCCCAAAGTATGTCTCTTTTGCAAGAGAACATTTGAGGATAGGGGAAAGAGGCAAAGAGCAGTTCAGTAAAATGGCTTGTCTGATAAGCTTGTCTTGCTGACAAATCTGATGACCTGAATTTGATTCCCAGAACCCACATGATGGACAGAATCAACACCTGCAAGTTGTCCTCTGACTCCGCATGTACACCTCTGCATGGGCACACTCACACATATATGCAAATAAATTAATTAAAATGTAATTTAAAAATAAAGTATGTATGTTGAAGTTAGATATCAGTCACCCTGCCCCATAGTCTTTTAAACCACCAAGTAAGAACAGTAGAAAAGCAAAGGCCCTGTACAAACCCAGAGCTCATTAGAATAGCTCGATTGCACCCGCTCCTCACAATCAGAAAGGCATCCAGAGAGAGGAGAGGACAGAAGAGCTTCTAGAAAGAGAGAACAGAAGGGCTTCCAGAGAGAGAGAGAGGAGAGAGGGGTTTTGAGAGAGAATAGTTAAGAATCCTGAATAAACTGCGTTGAGAACTCTGAGTTGCGTTGTTCCTGTCTGCTGGTCGGATAGAGAAGCGACAGCTCTATCAGAAGTTATAGCAGGCTAGACTGCGGCCTTGCTCCACCATAGGGCCTGAATGGGGAAAAGCACATGCTAAGCAAGCAACTCCAACCCCCAGCACTGTGTAAATGGGGCATGGTGCCCTGTAATTTCAGCATCCCATGGGTATGGTGGTTTGAAGAAGACCACCATGTATTTGAATGCTTAGTCACCAGGAAGTGGAAGGAACTCTTTAGAAAGATTAGAAGGATTCAGAGGTAGCCTTGTTGGAGGAAGCGTGTCACTGAGAATGGGCTTTGAGGTTTCAAAAGCCCCAAGCCAAGGGCAATCTCTCTCTCTCACTGATGCCTATGGATCAAAATTTAGAACTCTTGAGCTCCTTCTCCGGTACTGTGTAGGCCTGCATGTTGCCATGCTTCCTACCATGATGATAATGAACTGAACCTCTGAAGCTGTAAGCAAGCCCCAATTAAATGCTTTCTTTTATAAGCATTGCCTTGGTCACTGTCCCATCACAGTAATAGAACAATGACTAAGACAGTGGGTAAAAGCAGGAAGAGCAGAAAGCCAATGTACCAGTAATTCCAGCACCTGTGAGGTGGAAAGGGGAGAATTAGGAATTCAAGGCCAGTCAGATCTATATAATGATTTTGAGGCCAGGCTAGGATTTATGAGGTGCTATCTCAAACAAACAAACAAACAAACAAACAAAAATCGGGAGGAACGTGTGAAATGTTTAGGAGACAGGTAACAATACTTGCTGCAAAGCCTGAAGACCTGAGTTCCACATGACAAAATGAGAGAACTAACTTTTGCAAATTGTCTTCTGCTTTCTATAAGTGTGCTATAACAGGAACATACATGCACACACACATACACAAACAAATGAATATATAAATATTAAGGTTTGTTTAAAGTGTATAATAATTCCCCACCTGGCCCTTTTCCCTGGGGCAGACTCATAGCTGGTCTGCTCCCAGGAAGATACCATATTCAGACCCATCCCAGAGGATCTGCTTCATTCAGCAGTTGAAGTTCCACTGAACTCAGAGCAGCTGACTCCTAGCTGGTCTGCTCCAGTGAAGACAACATACCCTGATCCATTGGCATGAATTCCTTCCATTCTGAGCTGGTGCACTGAGCAGACCTTGGGCACTATCTCTGCAACAAATCTCACAATACCCAGAGGAAGCTGGACTCCCAGGGAATCTAACACCCCCAGAATCATAGAGGAAGCTGGACTCCCAGGTCTAACACACTCAGAATCATACAGAAAGCTGGACTCACAGGAGCTCTAACACACCCAGGATCATAAGATTACAGGATCCCAGAGGCAGCCTGACTCCCAGGAGCTCAGACACCCAGGATCACTGGATTACAGAGACAACTGGACTCTGAGGAGCTCTGACACAACCAAAATAACAGGAGAGACAGTCTCCAGTCAGAGACACCGAGTGAAGGTAGCACTAGAGATAACCAGATGGTGAAAGGCAAGTGCAAGAATGTAAGCAACAGAAACCAAGGTTACTTGGTATCATCAGAACCCAATTCTCCTACCATAGCAAGTCCTGGATACACCATCACACCAGAAAAGCAGGATTCAGATTTGAAATGACTTCTCATGATGATGATAGAGGACTTTAAGAAGGCCATAAATAATTCACTTAAAGAAATACAGGAGAAAACATGTAAACAGATAGAAGCCCTTAAAGAGGAAACACAAAAATCCCTTAAAGAATTACAAAAAATAAAATAAAATACAACCAAACAGGTGAAGGAATTGAACAAGACCATCCAGGATTTAAAAATGGAAGTAGAAACAATAAAGAAATCATAGAGGGAGACTAGCCTGGAGATAGAAAACCTAGGAAAGAGATCAGAAGTCATCACCAACAGAATACAAGAGACAGAAGAGAGACTCTCGTGTGCAGAAGATAACATGGAAAACATTGACACAACTGTCAAAATGCAAAATGCAAAAAGCTCCTAACCCAAAACATCCAGAAAATCCAGGACACAATAAGA
Organism: Arvicanthis niloticus; assembly: GCF_011762505.2. NCBI lineage: Eukaryota > Metazoa > Chordata > Mammalia > Rodentia > Muridae > Arvicanthis > Arvicanthis niloticus. The sequence continues at coordinate 74,954,120 of NC_047665.1, read as the reverse complement.
AGACCAAACCTAAGGATGATAGGTATAGATGAGAGTGAAGATTCCCAACTTAAAGGGCCAGAATATCTTCAACAAAATTATAGAAGAAAACTTCCCTAACCTAAAGAAAGAGATGCCCATGAACATACAAGAAGCCTACAGAACTTATAAAGGCAAATGACTTATTTTTTTAGATTTATTTATTTATTTTATGTATGAGTATACCATTGCTGTCTTCAGACACACCAGAAGAGAGCATCAGACTCCATTACAGATGATTGTGAGCCACCATGTGGTTGCCAGGAATTGAAATCAGGACCTCTGGCAGAGCAGTTGGTGCTCTTAATCACTGAGCCATCTCTCCAGGCCTGGCAAGTAATTATAAAGACAGACTTACCAGAATTACACCAGACTTCTTACCAGAGATTGTGAAATCCAGAAGATCCTGGATAGATATCATACAGACTTTATGAGAACACAAATGCCAGCCCACGTTACTATACCCAGCAAAACTCTCAATTACCATGGATAGAGAAACCAAGAAATTCCATGACAAAACCAAATATACAGAATATCTTTCCACAAATCCAGCCCTACAGAGGATAATAAATAGAAAACTCCAACACAAGTGAAAACTACATCCTAGATAAAGCAAGAAAGTAATCTTCCAACAAACCCAAAAGGAGATAACCACACAAGCATAATTCCACCTCTAATAACAAAATAACAGGAAGCAATTCACTTTTCCTTAATATCTCTTAACATCAATGGACTCAATTCCCCAATAAAAAGACATAGACTAATGGACTGGATACATATATTCTGGCCCTTTAAGTTGGGAATCTTCACTCTCATCTATACCTATCATCCTTAGGTTTGGTCTTCTTATTGTGTCCTGGATTTTCTGGATGTTTTGGGTTAGGAGCTTTTTGCATTTTGCATTTTGACAGTTGTGTCAATGTTTTCCATGTTATCTTCTGCACACGAGAGTCTCTCTTCTGTCTCTTGTATTCTGTTGGTGATGACTTCTGATCTCTTTCCTAGGTTTTCTATCTCCAGGCTAGTCTCCCTCTATGATTTCTTTATTGTTTCTACTTCCATTTTTAAATCCTGGATGGTCTTGTTCAATTCCTTCACCTGTTTGGTTGTATTTTATTTTATTTTTTGTAATTCTTTAAGGGATTTTTGTGTTTCCTCTTTAAGGGCTTCTATCTGTTTACATGTTTTCTCCTGTATTTCTTTAAGTGAATTATTTATGGCCTTCTTAAAGTCCTCTATCATCATCATGAGAAGTCATTTCAAATCTGAATCCTGCTTTTCTGGTGTGATGGTGTATCCAGGACTTGCTATGGTAGGAGAATTGGGTTCTGATGATACCAAGTAACCTTGGTTTCTGTTGCTTACATTCTTGCACTTGAACATATAATTGGCCACAAAACAGGCCTCGACAGATACAAGAAGATTGAAATAATCCCATGCATCCTATCAGATCACCATGGACAAAGGCTGGTGATGCAGGATATATTCCCACTACATTTGTATAAAGCTCAGCAATTGGGTTGTATGAGAGGTAGGTGGAGTGAGGAGAGGAGGAGGAGAGAGGAGAGTGTACAACCGTTAAAAGACAGCGTGGTTTCTGGTAGAGCACTGGCTAGAGATGGCCAGAAACTCAGTAGATTGGAAACCTCATAGGTTTCCCTGCAAGAGATGGCATTCATTTTGCCAAGCTCCCAGACTTCAGGCTCCTGACATGAGGCCGAAGACCTTCATCAATCTGCACCTTTCAGACACATAGGACAGCCCTCTACAGCCCCTTCCTAAGAGAGGTTTGTGGCCATTGGTCACATAGCACAGGTAGAGGGCATGACTACAGGCCACAGAGCCTCAAGGCATCTCTATATTCATGAGATACCTAAAGGCCAGAGGGTGTAGCCAATTAAGCATTCCTTCCCAGACCCTCCTCCTCGAAAAAGGTATTTAACCTCAGGCCTGCACTGAGAATACAGGGTACAGCTTCATCCACTTTATACCATGACAATAAACATTTTAAAACCATGGACTACCTCTCATCTTTGGTATCCACGTGGGGAACGTGGAGAAGGTCTTCAACTACCAAGCCACCGCCTAACTTCCCACCAAAGACCCTCTACATTCCAGCCACAGAGGCTGCCCACTCAAGTGAGCTAGCCGAGCCAGCCACGACCCAGCCAAGCAAGTAGCCATGACCAAGAGTCTCATTCTCCAAAGGGCACCACCAGAGCTCATCTTCTCCCTCTCAATCCTTCGACTGACTGCGGGTTGGTCCAATCTGTGTGCCCTGTCTTGGTCCTTCCACGGCCTCTTAGCAGAGCCTGAGAGCCCAAGGACTTAAGACCAGCCAGTCCCCCAGCCACCACTGCCTGGCCCTAAAATCCCCAACTCAAGAACTCCGCCCCTGTGGGGTCTCAGACTGTGTTCTTTCCACCCTGGAGCACAGTCACGTGACTTCCCACAGTCAGACATTCGACTGGCACACGTGAAGTGAACTCAGTTAACTTCCTGTGCTTCTGCCCCCTGAGCCGTGGCCCCAGCCACCTAGGGCGGCAGACATGTGGGATCCACAACTCAGCCCAACAGAACCCATGCCACCATGCAAGACACAGGCTAAAAGGAGAGGAAGGGGAAGAGCCGAACAAGGAGGGAAAGAGAGAGTGGAGGAGGAAAGAAGATGACTGCAGATGTCCGAGTGTCTCTAGCAGTCTCAGGTAGTTATTCATATCTAGTTTAGTTAATTGGGTTAACAATTCTAATTCTGTGGGCATCTTGTTAATTGAGCATTTCCAAATATATAAATATTGGATAGTCTTTAAGCATTAAGAGACTCATTTTTACCAGGTACTGCAGTCATAGCAGGAATGGTCTGGGCACAGCCAAGCATTGTGGACAGCATGATGGATTGGCAGATCTATACCCCACGCTGGCATCTTGTGGGTGCCAGGGCCAGTGTTTCTAGAGAGCCGAAGTCACGGTACAGACCCGGAGCCAAGGGAAAATGGTGACTGTCTGGGAATAAGCCGGACTGTGTGCTGATTTCTAAATATCACCCTCAACAAGCTGGTATTTAATGAAAACAAAAACAACAGAAAGCCCACATACATGTGGAAACTGAACAACGCTCTACTCAATGATAAAACTTGGTGAAGGAAGAAATTAAAAAAAAAGAATTAAAGACTTTTTAATATTTAATGAAAATGAAGAGCACATCATACCAAAACTTATGGGACACAATGAAAGCAGTGCTAAGAGGAAAACTCATACTTCTAAGTGCCTACAAAAAGAAAGTGGCAGGGAGATCAATGGAATAGAATTGAAGACCCAGAAATGAACCCACACACCGATGGTCACTTGATCTTTGACAAATGTGCTAAAACAATCCAGTGTGGAAAAGACAGCATTTTCAACAAATGGTGCTGGTTCAACTGGAGATCAGCATGTAGAAGAATGCAAATCGATCTATTCTTGTCTCCTTGTACAAAACTCAAGTCCAAGTGGATCAAGGACCTTCACATAAAACCAGATACACTGAATCTAATAGAAGATAAGGTAGGGAACAGCCTTGAACACGTGGGCACAGGGTAAAAGTTCCTGAGCAGAACACCAACAGCTTATGCTATAAGATCAAGAATTGACAAATGGGGGCTGGAGAGATGGCTCCGCAGTTAAGAGCACTGACTGTTCTTCCAGAGGTCCTAAGTTCAATTCCCAGCAACCACATGGTGGCTCACACCCATCTGTAATGGAATCTGATGCCATCTTCTGGTATGTCTGAAGGCAGCATCTGTACTCATATACATAAAATAAATAAATCTTTTTAAAAAAGAATTCACAAATGGGAGCTCATAAAATTGCAAAGCTTCTATAAGGCAAAGGACACTGTCAATAGGACAAAACAGCAACCAACAGATTAGGAAAAGATCTTTACTAATCCTACATCCAATAGAGGGCTAATATCCAATATATACAAAGAACTCAAGAAACTAGATTCCAGACAATCAAATAACCCTATTAAAAAATGGGGTACAGACCTAAACAAGAATTCTCAACTGAGGAAATTTGAATGGTTGAAAAGCACCTAAAGAAATGTTCAGCTGGGCAGTGGTGGCACATGCCTTTAATCCCAGCACTTGGGAGGCAGAGGCAGGTGGATTTCTGAGTTCGAGGCCAACCTGGTCTACAGAGTGAGTTCTAGGACAGCCAGGGCAACACAGAGAAACCCTGTCTCAAAAAAAAAAAAAAAAAAAAAAAAAAAACCAGAAACATTCAACATCCTTAGTCTTCAACCCTGAAATTCCATCTCACACCAGTCAGAATGGCTAAGATCAAAAACTCAGGTGATAGCAGATGCTGGCAAGGAACACTCCTCCATTGTTGGTGGGATTGTAAGCTGGTACAACTACTCTGGAAATCAGTCTGGTGGTTCCTCAGAAAATTGAACATAGCATTACCTGAGGACCCAGCTATACGACTCCTGGGCATATACCCAAAAGATGCTTCAACATATAACAAGGACATATGCTCCACTATGTTTATAGCGCCTTATTTATAATAGGTAGAAGCTGGAAAGAACCCAAATGTTCTTCAACAGAGGAATGGATACAGAAATTGTGGCACATTTACACAATGGAGTACTACTCAGCTATTAAAAACAATGAGTTCATGAAATTCTTAGGCAAATGGATGGAACTGGAAAGTATCATCCTGAGTGAGGTAACCCAATCCCAAAAGAACACACATGGTATGCACTCATGGATAAGTGGATTCCGAGCCCAAAAGCTCGGAATACCCAAGATACAACTGACAGACCACATGAAGTCCAAGAAGAAGGAAGACCAAAGTGTGGGTGTTTAGGTCTGTCTTGGAGTAACAAAATACTCACAGGAGCAAGTATGGAGACAAAGTTTGGAGCAAAGACTGGAGGAGAGGCCATCTGGAGACTGTCCTACATGAGGATCCGTCCCATGTGCAATCACTAAGCACAGGCACTGTTGTGAATGCCAGGAAGTGCATGCTGATCAGAGCCTGATATATATGTCTCCTAAGATGCTCTGCCAGTGGTGGATGGTCGCAGCTAACCATTGAACTCATCATGGGGTCCCCAGTGGAGGAGGTAGAGAGAAGACTGAAGGAGCTGAAGGGGCTTGCAGCCCCATTGGAAGAGTGACAACAATATCAACCAACCAGAGCTCCCAGATTCTAAACCATCATGGAACATGCTTGGAGGGACCCATGGCTCCAGCTGTATATGTAGTGGAGGATGGCCTTGTCAGGCATTGGTGGGAGAGGAGGTCCTTGGTCCTGTGAAGGCTGGATGCCCCAGTGTGGGGGAATTCAAGGGTGGGGAGAGGGGAGTGGGTCGATGGGTGGGGGCACACCCTCATAAAAGTAATAGGAGGGGGGATGGGATAAGGGGTTTCAGGGGATGGGGAAAGGGAATAAGATCTGAAATGTAAATAAATAAAACATCTAATTAAAAAAAGAAAATAAGGCTGGAGAGATGGCTCAGCGGTTAAGAGCACTGACTGCCCTTCCAGAGGTCCTGAGTTCAATTCCCAGCAACCACATGGTGGCTCACAACCATCTACAATGGGGTCTGATGCCCTCTTCTGGTGTGTCTGAAGACAGCTATAGTGTGCTCACATAAATAAATAAATAAATAAATAAATAAATAAATAAATATAAATTTATTAAAAAAGAAAACAAATAAAGTGCATAATAGTAGCTTTGAGTGCCTTACACATTAAAAAATACGGTTTTTTGGGGGGGGAGGGTTTTTTTTAAATCACACCCAGGATCCATGATGACGTTTGGTGAAAATGCAAGTACCAGAATTGTTGGACTGGAAGGCCCTTGAGGCCCACAAACCATTAAACCATTGTCATTCCTGTTGCTTGCATTCCAGAAAAAGACGCTAAGAACCAATTCCTGAAGACATCATAAGCTTTGGCTACAGAACAGGGAGAAATCAGATTGGGATTACCATGAGATCCACCTCCCTCCTACTGCTAGATTTTGTCTTGTCTGAAGGTTCCAGCTAAGCTGCTAGAGGAGAAATGGCAATAGTCCTGTTCAGTTGTGAACTGTGTATGCTACACTGTACTAGGCAAGATGTACCTACTGGTGCAATATGGGTACAACTGTTATGGATGTAATAAACTGTTTTCCAGTTGGGTTTCAAGCATATTTTATAGGTGGAACTCTTTCTTACCTGGTACTAAAGCAAAGGCAGGGAGTTCATGGGTACCAGTGGTAAAGCAACTGTTCTTGTTTGGCTAAATGAATGTGATGTACCTATTAACTTGCTTTCTAGCTATTTGTGTTAATATCCATTGAACTATCAACTTTATTCACGGAAGGAAACTTCCTTTTGCAGTGAATGGTAGATACTATTTACAAGGTTTACCCAAGCTGGTGAATAGTGATCTTGCTGTAATATCGTGCTCTATGCTCAGTCACATGAAAGAAAAAAGTAAACTATTCGTATTCATCCCTCAAGGATTCAGGAACGCCATGGAAGAGAAGTGAGAAAGAATATAAGGTGGCCAGAAGTGTCCTGTAGCTCTGTCCTCCTAATGGAAACATTCTTTCCTAGAGTCTAGAGGGAGGCTCTTAAGTTGAGAAGCTTACAAAATTACGTGACTCAAAAGCTCAGAAAGTTCCATGGCTCTCAAGTCGCTTTCTCACGGTCACAGAAGCAGTAAACAGCTGTTGAAGAGAGGATCCTCCATGAAACCAGACTACAAGCTGGTCAAAGAATTCTAGGGATACAAATTTTAGTGAATTATCACCCATACTGGTGTGAGCTTTTCAGTGATACAGCTTCCTTTAAGTAGACCCCAATAGACTCCATTTGATTGGTTATTCATGCCATGGCTAAGATGAATAGACTTTTGTTCAGGAAAAAGTCAAACAACAGGAATAAAAACGTGTATTTGTTATTTTGAGTCTGGCTAGTTTTATTTGACAAGTTGATGCCCAGTTCCATTCATTTTCCTGCATGTATTAGGGTTACTATTGTACTGAAACATCGTGACAAAAAGCAATTTGGGGAAGAAGGTGTTTATTTGGCTTTATGGGTTGCTGAGGCTGCTCTCCTGCAGCACCTATGACCACCGGTCCTGGAATGGCAGCACCCACAATGGCCTGGCCCCCCCACATCAAGTTTTATAATGCCCTACAGGCTCAATCATATGAAGGCATTTTCTCAATTGAGGTTCCTTATCAGATGACTTTAGCTTATGCCAAGCTGACAAAAAAAAATTGTTCTTCTTCACAGATGTATAAAACTCTGCCATGTATATATTCAACGTGTTTTTTTAAAAGATTTATTTATTTATTTTCTGTGAGTATGCTATAGCTATCTTCAGACACACCAGAAGAGGGTGTCAGATCACATTGCAGATGCTTGTGAGCCACTATGTGGTTTCTGGGATTTGAACTCAGGACCTCTGGAAGAGCAGTCAGTGGTCTTAACCTCTGAGCCATCTCTCCAGCCCATTCAACATATTTTCTTATCCATTCAGCTGCTGATGAACATCTGGGCTGGTTCCATGTCTAGGCTATTCTAGATTGTGCTGCAGTAAATATGGACGCAGTAAAGATTCTCAGAAATATCAGACCACATTGAGTTCAGATTGGCCGGCTTGGACCCCTTTCCTTCTTTCTGATCCCTCAGTAGCAGGGGATGAAATATATTGTTAGAGACACCTTAGAGGACAAAATGATAAATGAAGAGGAAAAATTGGGGGATGCTTATGCCAGATTACCATCCTAGAAGCACCTAAAATAAAAATGTACCTTTTCTGAACATTCTAAACTGTGCTGGCAAAGCACAGTCCCGTACCTCCTGTAGATATCATGGTCAAGGAAGAGGTGGCTGCAAGGAGTAAGCATACGCATGGCAGGAAGTTTACAAAACATTTGGGAAGTTAAATAATGAATAAAACTAGATATAAAACCACTCTTCTTTTAATGATTTATTTTTATTTTCTGTGCATTGGTGTTTTGCCTGCATGTATGTCTATGTGTCAGATTCCCCAAAACTGTAGTTACAGACCATTGTGAGCTGCCATGTGGGTGCTGGGAATTGAGCCTGGGTCCTCTGGAAGAGCAGTCAGTGCTCTTAACCGCCAAACCATCACTCCAGTCCCCAGAGAACCACTCTTATCAAAGGAAATCAAACTTAAGACTAGACTTGCTATGGATATATAATAAGCTTGATTAACAAGCTTCAGAAAAAGAAAGTAGAATGTTGGAGAATTCAACCAGAAACAGCAATAGTGACACGATGTGGAATATGGAAGATATTACCTCATCTAATGAAATAACTCCGAGAGAGCAATAGGACAGCTAGCTGAGACTATCAGTGGAACAGTCTGAGCAGTTTACCCATCCATCAGACCTGGAGCGGTGTAAGAGTCACATATGTCACAGAACAGTACAGCAGGATGGTGTATGTGTGACCTGAAGCCGAGGGTAAGTGCAGGTAAGACAAACCCAGAGGGAGGCAGTCAGAGGTCCCCAGGAATTAGATCACACAGTTGTTGAGAAGCTAAAGTGGTAGTCTAAGCTAAGTCAGGAACCCGATTTCCCATATGCAAGCCTCCTGAGAATCAGAATTCCATGGAGCCAGTTATGATGGCTTATATCTGGAATCCCAAGACTCAAGAGAAGTAGGCAGGATGTTTGAGATCATCGTGAATATACAGTGAGACCTAGGCCATCCTGTACTACAGAGCAAGACCTTGTATTCATTCAAAGGGAATCCTGAACCAGATACATGTCTTTAATACCAATACGTGGAAAGCAGACAGGTGGATCTCTGATACAGGCCCAGGGCTGCAGAATAAGATTCTGTCTCACAAATTAAATCAGTGTGGACTTGGAATGTAGGGGGAAGAGCTGATACTAAAATATGATTCTCTAATTGGTTCTTGATTGTGTCAATGAAGAAGGCGAAAGCCAATTGCTGGGCGAAGAGAAAAAGGTGGGATTTCCGGGTTCCCAAAGGAGGAGCAGAGATAGAGGGAAAGAGGAGGGCTTTTAGGCCGGGTTTTGGAACTGGAGGCGTGTACAGCCATGTAAGATCTTGGGCGGCTGGAAACAGGGGCTTTCGCCACGGGTAGTTGGCTGAAATACATTACCTGATAAGAGCCCAGCAATTGTGCTATCTGGCTAGTTTTAAAAATATTAAAACTGTCTAGTGTTTTCCATCCACGGGGCTAAGATGGGCAAGAGGAGAAAGAAAACAGCTGGGGAGGCTGTTGGCAGGTTGGCAAAGCTAGCCGGGAGGTACAGGCAAATTAGAGGTGAGACTGGCAGCAGCAGAACTTAGAACTAAACCAGGAGAGGTGGAAACGCAGGCCAGGGAAGGAGGTAGCTTGGGCTGGCCGGAGCGAGATCTCGGAGCTAAGCCAAGAGCGCGGCCCCGGGGAAGGAGCAAGCCTGTTTTTAAAAGTATTCGCAACATTGGTGGGGGTGGGGTGGGGGGTTGGGGGGAGGAGTGAAGAATACATAAATCCTGGGCCAGTGAGATGGCTCCTGCCACCAAGCCTGAATTTTACAAGTTAGTTAATTAAAAAATGTAATAGGGTCTATGGGATGTCTCAGTGGGTAAGGGCACTTGCTATACAGAATTTGGTCCTGGAACTCACATAAGAGAGGAATGAAGAAACAAACTCTTCTACAAATTGTCTTCGGATCCTCTTCCAAGTTAATGATTCTCTCTCTCTCTCTCTCTCTCTCTCTCTCTCTCTCTCTCTCTCTCACACACACACACACACACACACACACACACACTCACTCATTGGGGCTGTAAAGACTACTCAGAAGCTAAAAAAGAGCATTTGCTGCTTTTGAGGAGGATCTGAATTTGGTTCCTAGAATCCCTTTTATGAAGCTCAACCACCTCTAACATAGTTTGGGACACCTGGCGCCCTCTTCTGACCTTTTCAGGTATCTGCACATTTATTTATTTGGCAACATAAATCTTTTTTTAAAAAAAATAATACAGTTTTTTTTGGGGGGGGGTTGGTTTTTTTGTTTTGTTTGACAATCTCCTCTCCCTATGTAACTCTGGCTGTCTTGGAACTCACTCTGTAGACCAGGCTGGCCTTGAACCTACAGAGATCTGCCTGCCTCTGCCTCCCAAGTGCTGGGATTAAAGGCGTGTGCCACTATGCCCGAACTATTTAAACTATTTTTGTGCCGGGCGGTGGTGGCGCACGCCTTTAATCCCAGCACTTGGGAGGCAGAGGCAGACGGATTTCTGAGTTCGAGGCCTGCCTGGTCTACAGAGTGAGTTCCAGGACAGCCAGGGCTACACAGAGAAACCCTGTCTCGAAAAACCAAAAAAAAAAAAAAAAAAAAAAAAAAAAAAAAAAAAAAAAAGTTTGTTTTTGTAGTGAGGGTTTTCTCTGTGTAACCCTGACGGTCCTGGAACTCACTCTGTGGACTTCAGACTCAGAGATCTGCCTACCTCTGGCTTCTGGGATTAAAGGCTGTGCCACCACCACCCAGCTTCGTTTAAAATTTTTTAGTGCAATAAAAAGAGAATCTCCCAGGGAACACACAGGAAATTACACTGGAGAATACTATGCCACTTTAGCCTCGTCCATTACGGACTCATGTCCTAAGAGGCAATCCTCACCCATGGCTTTATCTCTCTTTGGTAAGTTTTACAATATGGAAGCGAAACCTACTGAGGAAATGGATTCACATCAACTGGACCAGAATCCTAGAATTATTAGTGTAGTTTTTCTTAAAAAGCTAGAATAATGTCGGTAAAGGAAAATGTGCATTTCTCTGAATTGGACTTACCCAGGTTACTAGCCTGTTTAGTCCCAGTGTGCAGTTCTTGCAGAAATCAGCCTCTACACTCCAGGCAGATACATCCTCAGAGTCACAGCAAAGAAATTTTTCCTGCCAAGCAACTATAGTAGTTCATCAAAGCAGTGGCTTCAGATAGGTATGGGGGAGGGGGGGGGAATCCTGAAGATCCAAGCTCAGCAACTAGATCTCCACTGACGAAGTGGTCAATGTGGATATTTTGTTGGAGTAAGAAGGTGCCTGCCTGTCTTGAGGTCAGAGGTCATGACTTACAGAAGAGTTGTCCACTTGATGGCAGCCCCACTTGGGAGGCAGAGACAGGCGGATTTCTGAGTTCGAGGCCAGCCTGGTCTACAGAGTGAGTTCCAGGACAGCCAGGACACAAAGAAACCCTGTCTCAAAAAAACCAAAAAAAAAAAAAAAAAAAAAAAAGACTGACAGTCAGTCTGCCACCCTCCTGGCCAGGTGCTTGCAGTCTGGGGGTAGGAGACACACTGCACCAGCTAAGCAGCACTTTCTTGAGCTCAGGGCTATGTAACCATGGAGGAATGGTCCCTGTGCCTTGGATCAATCAGGACCTTTGAGCAAGTGCCAGTCTCTAAACCTTGACACCACTTGAGACAGCCAGTTCCTGATGAGGCTTCACAAGGTCAATGGGCTTCACAAGGAAGATACTGTCTCAGAACCCTGCAGAAGCTCATTGACCACCACCCGCTATCCTCCAGCTGTCCTGTGCACTCAACACAGAAGGGAATCTGAGGAATGCTGGGACTGAGGCCTACTAATGAGTAGCACCAGGGAAACAATGTCATCAGATCCTTAGAGACCCTGATTCTGTTCAAGTCCTCCCAGATACCCAACCATTTGGCCTGCCTATATTCTGCTGGGACCTGGTGACCAGGGCTACTGGGTTGAAGCTGGGTCTTGCAATCTCTTCTTCCTGGGTTTCTTCTGCATTGTTTGTTAGCTCTTGCCCACTGTATCCACACGCTGTCAGGATCTGGCAGCCACTGGAAGTATTTCACTGGGGCCTCTGGGATCACAGGACGAAGCTCACAGCTTGCCTTCCTTATGGAGTCCTCCTCCTATGGGATGATCTTTGCTGCCTTTCACTGTGACTCAAAACCCTTCATTCTAGGTTTCCATGATTGTGGCAGGTTGACAATTAAAATTAGCCATCACACCTATTCAGTGGAGTTTAAAACTTCTCTGTAGACCATAGGAAGTCATAGTCTATGGCAAAAAAGGAATCCCCATAGGTTTTCGTCTTCTGTCTTAGTTAGGGTTGTACTGCTGTGAACAGACGCCATGACCAAGGCAACATTATAAGGACAATATTTAATTGGGGCTGACTTAAAGGTTCAGAGGTTCAGTCCATTGTCATCATGACAGGAAGCATGGCAGCATCCAGGCAGACATAGTGCCAAAAAAGGAGCTTAAGAGTCCTGCATCTTGATTCAAAGGCACTCAAGAGAAAACTATTTTCTGGAGAAGTACCTCAAAGCCCAACCCCACAGTGATACACCTCCTAATAGTGCCACTCCCTGAGCTAAGCATAGTCAAACTACCACATCTTCCTTTCCAGTTTCATTCTGCAATGCCCTTTTCTTTTTGCCCAGTATTCTGTGGTAATATTAATTTCTTTCCACTCTACAGCCCTCACCAAACTTACTTTTCTCCAGGTGCCTGAATATGCTATTCTGAAGATCTTCCCATGCCTAGCTTCTTGCCACTTGATCTCCATGTCATGTCCCCAGAGAAGCATTTCCAGTGACCCTCTCTGCTGTAGCAGAGTCACTTTCATCTGTTACTATGGTTACTTTTCATTACAATATTCATCACTGGATTGGATGGTGTTTTTCAGTTACCTGATTATCATCTGTCTCTTCTTACTGGAATGTAAATTCATTGAACACTGGGTGCTGCTGTGCCTAGCTTCTACATAGCATGACACATTAGAGCTAGAACACTGCATAGAGAAATACCACAACATACTGTAGATATGTAGTGATGATGTAATAATTAGTGAAGAAAAGAGTAGAAGTGTACAGTCATGGTGCCCACAACTGTAATTGGAGCTACTCCAGGGGCTGAAACAGGAATATCAAAAGTTCAAGTCCTACCTGGGCACATTAGCAATCTGAGAATGTAGCTCAGTTTGCCTAGCACACTCAAAGCCCTAGATTCAACCCTCATGTACTGAAAAAACAAAAAGGCAAGCTTCATGAATAAATGTAAGATTCTTCCTGGTCAAAATATTCTACCTGATTAGAAATATTTATTCTATAAATGATGTATAACTATGTGACAACTAACAGATTATGGGATACCCAGTAGGGAAGTCCAGGTAGACCATATGGAGCTGAGGTTTCCTGCCACCATTTGCTGAAGAAGGGAGGCCTCCTGCCAGCAGCAAGGTGAATGAATTTGGAAGCAGATGCTCCTCTGAACAAGATGATGAGGCTCTGAGGCCTTGACTGGAAGCACACAGTTAAGCCACTCCCACTGTCTTGACCCTTAGAGGTAATATCTATTGATTCTTTTTGTAATCTCTCATTCTTCCCTTTAATTTTTTACATTTATCTATCTGTGTATTTGTGTGAGGAGAATGGAGGGTACATGCCACAGTGTATGGAGGTCAGCGAACAACTTGCTTCTCTCCTCTCACTATATGGATCCTGAGGGGCAAGCTCAGGTCATCAGGCTTGGCAATAAATAGGTTCCTCTACCAATGGAGTCAGCTTACCAGCCCCCAAGTGATTCTTTTAGGCCACTGTGTTTAGGGGTTGTGTGTTGAATCGCTAAGAGAGCTAAAACATTTATGAGTCTGGAAATGAAGATTTATCCCTGATTATTTCCTTTTCTCTCTATTCTAATATAAAAGGATCTCCCAAGTCCTCCATTTCTTGTTGTCTCTTTCACTACAACCTGGTCCAAACTGCTGCTAATGGTCACTCACATAGGTGTGATAACCTCTCAGCTGGTCACCCCTTGATCTTAATTTAGGGCCAAGTGTTCTCTTCCAAGCATACAAATTTCACAAAATCCTCACTCCCCTGAAACTTATTCTGAACCTGGGTTGGAGACATGGCTCAGTTGATAGATTGCTTGCCCAGCAAAAAGCCCTGGTTTTAGTCTCTAGCACTGAATAAACCAGATCTGGGGTTGTGATTATATATCAAGTTTAAGGCCAGCTTGGACTACATGTGATCCTGGCTCAAAGGGGGAAAAAAGTAAATTATAATGGACTTGGATAAGTATTAATTTAGATATCATCTTAGAGGCTACAAGGACACAGAAAAGATGCAATAAGGGCTCTTGGTTTCACACCCTTGCTGTAAAAGTCTCACAACGTGAGTTGGGTGCCCAGAACCTACCTAAGGGTGTGTTGTGCAATACTATTCCTGGAAAGATGTGAACAGATGTTTACTCATCCCAGATAAGAAACCAATGACAAAACAAAGTCAGGATGCCACCAAAGTCCAATCCACTCAATTGGTGAGCCAATTCATTTAAATTGAGGGTATTTATAAGATTATGGGTGAGGGATTACTTACAGGAGCAGAAATTACTCAAATACCACTATATTAACAAAAGCCCACCCCAACATTGGTGACAGCTCATGAAAGCTGAAACCTGGGAGCTCACTACACAGCTTGCAGGCAGCTCAACAAGCTGGAAAGTATCTCTTCAGGCAGCCTGAGTCTCCTCTAGGCAAAGGCTGAACTGAGCCTCTTTTAAGCAATTTGAATTGTCTGAGTCTTCTAGGCAGTACAGCTGTTCTCTGCCTCTTTCAGGCACTGTATAAAATGAATATCTGCTGTAAATATTGGAGATGACATGCAGCTATTGTTTCATAGTATTTGTCTGTTGTCTGGGTCAGCTGGTGTCATTGGAACCAGTGACTTAATCCCTTGTGAACTGTTAAAGATTTCTGTAAAATTGTGTGTGCTGACACAGAGACAGATTCGCAAGGCAACGTTTATCCAGGCACAGATTTAGATTCATACATCAGACAGACAGGGAACATCAGGGAAACATAAGGGAGACAGAAGTAGAGACTTCAAATCTAGGCTTGCTCTTGGTTAAATTATACCAAGTGCTTCTTAACTCATCTTTCTTATTGGGATGCCAATATATCATCAGTGACTAAGTTTCTCATTAATTTGTTCATAGTGATATACTCCCTAGAGGAAATCTTACTAATGCCACTTTCCCAAACCAGTTACACCCATGATTTTTCAGCAATATGTCTGCCTAAACAAAACCTCCATAATGACAGGACAAGTTGACATATCACTATGGATGGAGGAAATCTCACAAGGTCACACCTTCAGATGAAGAGCTATGGCATCGATAGCTTCAAAGGAGAATCAGTCTTCTTCCAGGCATGAGGAGGATACTGATAGGTTATACAATCTTAGGTATTCATCCCAAAATACATATATAGGTTAGCAACACTAAATGGACTCTATAGGTTGATGTGTGTATGTTTATCTTGGAGGAAATGTCCACATAAGAAGGAGAGAACCAATTGTACAACGTTACCTTCACCTATATTTTCTGTTTCCAGGACTTATTATCATAACATACATATACACATTACACTCTGGGGCCAGAGGCATGAAAAAGTACATAATTTAAGATTACAGCTATGCATTACTAGGTTATAAAACTTAATTACATGGGGAATCCAAGGTAAACAAACAGGCTGAGTACACAGTAGGATAGCAGCAGTCTTAAGTCTTTTTTTTTTTTGTTTTTTTTGAGACAGGGTTTCTCTGTTTAGTCCTGGCTGTCCTGGAACTCACTCTGTAGACCAGGCTGGCCTCGAACTCAGAAATCCGCCTGTCTCTGCCTCCCAAGTGCTGGGATTAAAGGCGTGCGCCACCACCGCCCGGCCAGTCTTAAGTCTTAAGTGGCCTCACCTTGTATTATTAACTTTGGCTGTAAGGTCTAGCAAAAGTCCCAGTGTCTTATAATGTAAGAGGTAAAAAGGTAGCTTCCCTCCAAGGTTTGTCTTGGAGGAAATGTTCACATAAGAAGGAGAGAACCAATTGTACAAAATTACCCTCACTACTACTATACACACACACACACACACACACACACACACACACACACACACACACACACAGATGATAACAATACTAATTTCAATAATAAATTTTAAAATGACTTTAGATTTAGTAATGGAAGAAATAAAGCCCTCTAGTTTGTTTTGTTTTAACACAGGATCTCACTCTGTAGCCCAGGCTAGACTCAACCTATGTAATCCTTCTGTCTCAGTCTTCTGAATGTTGTTATTATAGGTATGAACCATTGTGGCAGTTTTTTTGTTTTTGTTTGTTTTTTGTTTGTTTTGAGACAGGGTCTTCCGAAATCGCCCTGTAAAGCCAGAAGTTAACTCTGTCAATTATTGTTATGTTTTATAAAAATATAAAAAGAGAATTAATATGTTTGGTGGAAGTGCAGTCAGGTGTGGGAGGAAAGAGGTGCCTCTGTGGGTCCATGCTGAGGCATACTTTTCCTCTGAGGGACCAGCCACAAGATGATATAGTATAGAATAGGGCATGGGGAGGGGAGATGAAAGGCAGAGAGAGAGAGAGAGAGAGAGGGAGAGGGAGAGGGAGAGGGGGGAGAGGGAGAGGGAGAGGGGGGGAGAGGGAGAGGGAGAGGGAGAGGGAGAGGGAGAGGGAGAGGGAGAGGGAGAGGGAGAGGGAGAGGGAGAGGGAGAGGGAGAGGGAGAGGGAGAGGGAGAGGGAGAGGAGAGAAGAGAAGAGGTGGCCATGAGCACGTGGAGGGGGGGAGGGGAAGGGGGTGGGACAAGAGGACAGAGGAGAGCAAGAAGGCAAGAGAGGAGGGGGCAAGCAGCCCCTTTTATAGTGAGTCAGGCACACCTGGCTGTTGCCAGGTAACTGTGGGGCGTAGCCTAGACAAAATGCTAACAATTAGGCTACCCTGGATTCCACAGAGATACTCCTCTTTCTGCTTCCTGAGTGCTGGGATTAAAACTGTGTGCCACCACACCTGGTCTGGCCTGTTTTTCTTTGAGTACCCTTGGGGCCAAAGATCGTGATAGGTCTCTTGGAGCTGGAGGTGCAGGCAACTGTGAGAGTCCTTCTCAGACAAAGGAAGCTGAGCTACAAAGCAGATTCTCAGAGGAGATAAGCTGCAAAGACTCTGAGACCAGACCAGCCTCCAGGGAGAAGCAGAAACCAGCAGAGATGCCTGAAAGAGATTTAGACCAGAGTCCCTTGGAAAGGACACTCTCCAACCTGTTGACCTGCCTGCAGGCTGTGCGGTGTGCTCCAGGTTCCCAGCTTTTGTGAACCATCACCTATTCAGGGGTGGATTTTCGTGATATGCCTGACTCTGAGTCATTTTGGCTCCTGTAAGTAACCCCTCACCCATAAGTAACCAATAAAACACATTGGTTCACCAAGTTGGACTTTGGCGGTATCCTTACTTTGTTCTGTTGAGAGTTCTCGATCTGGGTTTAGTAGACATTTGTGTTGTGTTTCTCAATATTGTGCATGAATTTTGTTACTTTATTTATTTATTTATTTATTTTGGTTTTTCGAGACAGGGTTTTTCTGTGTAGCTCTAGCTGTCGTGGAACTCACTCTGTAGACCAGGCTGGCCTCGAACTCAGAAATCCGCCTGCCTCTGCCTCCCAAGTGCTGGGATTAAAGGCATGTGCCACCACTGCCCGGTTTTGTTACTTATTTTAAAGTTTGTTTTTTTTTTTTTTTTTTTTTTTTTTAATAGAACAAATATGCTTCACTGCATGCCCTTCATTGCAACTCCACAGTATGATTAGGAGAGAATGTTTGTGCTGTTTCACATACTGCACTAATGCAGTATGTAAATTTTAACCATGAATGAATTTTAACCAATAAATTTTAAAAGTTTCTATTTGTCTGTTTAGAGACAGGGTCTCATGTAGGCCAGCCAAGCTAACCTCCAACTCCCTAAGCAGCTGAATATGACCTTAAACTTCTAATGTTCCTGCCGTCTCCTCCCACGTGCTATCATTACAGACTGGTGCCATCACACTTGTTTGGAGGGCTGAACTTGGGGCTTTGTGCATGCAAGGTAAGCACTCTTCAGATTCAGAGTCATAACAGACAGAATTTCTCTGCCCTTCTAGAAAGACTGATTCAGATATACACCTCCTGAACTATTAAAATATATCTTATTTTAATTTTATTTCTTGTGTTTATTTAAAACAACAAAATAAAATTTAAAAAAATTAAATTTTGGTAATAGCTCAGTGGTAGAGCTGTCAAAGTTTCTTTCTTTCTTTTCTTTTCTTTCTTTCTTTCTTTCTTTTTTTTTTTTTTTTTTTTTTTTTGTTTTTGTTGTTTTTGTTTTTCGAGACAGGGTTTCTCTGTGTAGCCCTGGCTGTCCTGGAACTCACTCTGTAGACCAGGCTGGCCTCCAACTCAGAAATCTGCCTGCCTCTGCCTCCCAAGTGCTGGGATTTCAAAGTTTCTTTCTATCAAAGGTGGCTAGCCTACCAAAGGCCAATATACTATAAATCTCCCCAACCTTGCAGAACCCACACTTAGTAAAACTCGTGTTTACCTTCTATAGTCCCGGAACTTGATGACCCCGAGCAGTTGGTCTTTTCCTTCATCTCCTGTTCTCCAATTATAAATGAGCCAATTACATTAGATTTTGAGATAATGCTCCCATTAATGGGATGCACACAGCTACCACCCATGTCAGAATAGAAGTGGACACCCTGCCTTGCTGGTTGGTTTGGGTTGCATCAACCCCTTTTCACAAAGAGAAATACCCTTGCCAGGGTTTTATTATGTTGTTTGGGTGTTTCTTTGTACAAAGGCAAGAATATTCTTTTCCAACACATAGCATGAGAGAGACCTTAGGCTCCATCTCCAGTAAAAGGCGGTAGAGTGGAGTTAAAACCTTACTCTTAGAACTAGACATACAATGGCTGGATCCCATAGTAATGCATAGAAATAATGGGAGAAAGTAAATACTGAAGGGCAGCAGAATAGAGTGGGGGCTGGACAGCTGTCTGTGGGCCTGTCTTAAACAAAAAGGATTTTTTTCTTTTAAAATTACTTTACAGTTTTTAGAATAGTGGCGGTGATGGTGGTGATGATCTACGACAACATGTGTATGGAGGTCAGGGAACAAATTTGGGAATCCATTTTTTCTTATCATGTGGGGTCCAGTGATCAATTGTAAGTCACCAGCCTTAGAGCAATTGCCTTTACCAACCGAAACATTTCCAAGGCCCCACTGGCATCCTTTATGAGGTTGGTCATTTGTTAAATAATGGTTCATTATATTGTTTATTTGCAGTGCTGAGGATCAAACAAGAATCTCACACAGGCTAAACTTTAAGTGTTGTGTGTGTGTAACTGGTTTTGGAGAAAATATTTGTAAGTTCCAAAATTATAATAACATTAGTCTACTTCTATTTTCTTTCTTTTTTTTTTTTTTTTCTTTTGGATTTTTGAGACAGATCCACATGCCTCTGTCTCCAAAGCGCTGGGATTGAAGACATATACCACCATCACCACCTGGATCTTACTTTTTGGCATCTGTTGTCTAGCTCTGTCTAGCTTGGAACCCACTGTGCTCTCATCACGCTGCTGCTGAGTATCCCCAAGTATTTGGAAAATAGGCATATGCCATCAGACCTGCCAATAACATTTTCTTTTTAAAAAACATGAGTAGCCAGGCGGTGGTGGCGCATGCCTTTAATCCCAGCACTTGGGAGGCAGAGGCATTTGTAATGGGATCCGAAGCCCTCTTCTGATGTGTCTGAAGACAGCTACAGTGTACTCATATACATAAAATAAATAAATAGCTAAAAAAAAATTTAAGCCGGGCAGTGGTGGCTCACGCCTTTAATCCCAGCACTTGGGAGGCAGAGGCAGGCGGATATCTGAGTTCGAGGCCAGCCTGGTCTACAGAGTGAGTTCCAGGACAGCCAAGGCTATACAGAGAAACCCTGTCTCGAAAAACCAAAAATAAATAAATAAAATAAATAAATAAATAAAATTAAAAAAATAAAAATAAATAAAAAATAAAAATAAAAAACCTGAGTGTGTCTGTGATGGTTTATATATGCTTGGCCCAGGGAGTAGCACTGTCAGAAGGTGTGGCCCTGTTGGAGTAGGTATGTCACCGTGAATGTGGGCTTTAATACCCTAGTCCTGGCTGCCTGGAAGCTGGTATTCTGCTAGCAGCCTTCAGATGAAGGTGTAGAACTCTCAGCTCCCCCTGCACCATGCCTACCTGGAAGCTGCCAGGCTCCCACCTTGATGACAAGGGACTGAACCTCTTGAACCTGTAAGTCAGCCCCAATTAGATGTTGTCCTAACAAGAGTTACCTTGGTCATGGTGTCTGTTCAGCCCAAACTAAGACAGGGTGGAAGTGAACATGAAAGAGAGAGAGAGAGAGAGAGAGAGAGAGAGAGAGATATTAATGTTTTATGCTTTTGTAGGTTTTTGTAGTGATTCCTGCCGGGTTGCCAGCAGAGTTGTTGTACCATCAGTTCAAATATAAAACCAGTTAAAAAGACAAAACATTTTGTATTGTTATTAAAATTTTTTTGAATCATTCTGGCTATGTGCTCAAGCTGGCCTGAATCTTTTCTCAGTTTCTGAAATACTGTGAGCATCACATCTTACTATGAAAATGATTTTTTAACCGAGGGACCATTGAAAATGGTTTTAGAAATTCCCAGAGGTCGAGGCACTGCGCTCACAATCCCTAGTTGAGAGGGAAACCAGCAGTGTTATCACAGTTATAATCCCATCACATGAGGTATATGGGAGACAATCATGAATTAAAGGTAGTTTCATCTATATAGGGAGTTTGAGGCCAACCAGGGCTAAGTCAGACCTTATCTTAAGGAGAGGGGAAAAAAAAAAAAGAAAGAAAGAAAGAAAGAAAGAAAGAAAGAAAGAAAGAAAGCAAGCAAGCAAGCAAGCCGGGCGATGGTGGCTCACGCTTTTAATCCCAGCACTTGGGAGGCAGAGGAAGGCAGATTTCTGAGTTCGAGGCCAGCCTGGTCTACAGAGTGAGTTCCAGGACAGCCAGGGCTACACAGAGAAACCCTGTCTCGAAAAACCAAAACAAACAAACAAAACAACAACAACAACAACAAAAAGAACCAAAAACAAAACCAAACCCTACAAATTCAAGTGCCAAGAGAAAAGAGATTAGTAGATTTTATTACGTCTGGGAATAGAATTTTATTTTGAGACAGGGTCTCACCATAGAGGAGGAGGGGCTGGACTTCCTATCCTAATGTCTCGGCCTCCTAAATACTGGAATTACTAGGTGAAAGCAACATACCAGCACGAAGATGGAGTTCTAAGTGGACTTTAAAGGATTGGCGCCGTTTGGAAGAAGCCCGGAAGATAAAGTCTTCTCTGTTGGAAAGATAATTAAATAACAGAGACGTGTGTTTGTTTGCTTGCTTGCTTTTTTCTTGTGATTCTGTATGAAGTGGTGATATGTACCTATCACCTGCTTTTATTAACACTGTCCTTTTAAAGGGGGAGTTTAACTATCAGTGTTGTCAAGAGATATTTAGGTCTTTGAATTTGTCTGAATGTAAAAATAAGAAACAGGCATGGTGGTTTACTGGGGAGGCTGAAGCAGGAGGATTGCTAGTTCAGTGCCAGCCAGGGCTGTTAAAGCCAGGCCTGCTAGACACTGTCTCAAAACCACAAAACCACATACAAATAAAACAGAGAAACTCCCCCCTCTAGTGTGATTTGGATAACAATAGTTTTCAAATTTGGGTACTGCATCCCTTTGAGCTCAGGGAACTGCGATTGCCTCATTGACAAATATGCTGGACGATGAATTACTTTGTCAATTGATTGCAAGGGCTTCGCGATTCTCGAAGGATGGCTCCCCGCGCTTGCCGTAACCTGGACTGGACCATTGCATCCTGCGGGTGTGTGAGTGCAAGAGGCTGAGAGAGCGGAGCGGAGGGCGTGTGTCGGGCAAAGCCCGGAGCCCCGAGGACGACTGTCTCCCGGAGCCAGCCACCTGCTCGTCCTCCAGCCTTGACCTCGTCGCTCCTCGCCGCAGCGGCCTTGTCTGCAAGGCTCCCTCGGGAGCAGGTGAGTGGCGGCGTCTTGCTCCGAGCACCCCCGTGGCCCTGGGGCGGTGGCGGTGGCCGGCCGGGGAGGCGGCCTCGGCGCACAGTAATGGCAGCGCTGTGAGCCGGGGAACGCGAGCTGACAGCCGCCGCCGCCCACCCTCCGAGCCGGGGGCTTCGTCCTTCACGCCTGCGGGTTGCCTCCCTCCCCGGGCCCCTGCCCTCGCCCTGCTTTTGCAGAAGGTAACCCCGTTGAAAGCTGGGGAGCCGGGCTGCGGGTGCAGGGAAACTTCCCTTCCCGGCGAATGGGTGGCGGGGATGGGGCGACCTGGCGGAGGGGAGCGGGCTGAGAGCTGGAGGCCTGGCAAGATGGTGTCCTGCGAGTGACCTCCGATCCCCCAGACTACTGACCCTTAAGCCAGGCAACCCCTGGACCAGGTCTCGGGCCTCCCCGATCTACTGCCGACCGCCCCTCCCTCGGCCTCATTTTCCTCCTAAGGAGGGAAGGTGAGAGTGTGCTCTCCTGCTTACATTTACGTGCGCACACGGAGACCAAAGTCTCTGTAGAAGGGGGTGGCATCAATCTCATACATCCTAGCCACGAGTATTTTCACTTTTGTTTCCGCAGACAGTGAAGATTGATAGCTTTGGGGAGGAGTATTCTATGTGCATGCTACACCTCTTGCCTCAACACTTATGGGCTGTTGAAATAAGAGCTTCACGTTCTCTCCAGCACATGTTTACATACTAGAGTCTAAACCCTTCCCTACCATTACGTGCGTGCAAGTAGAACATCTTTTGAATTTGCATTGTTATTATAAGTTATCCCCGTCCTCCCTGGTTACTATTATTGGAGGATGGCAGTAGCCTCTAAGTTTCAGTTTGAAGATAAGACATAAACTACTGAGTTGCAGATGTAGCTCAGTGCTACAACACTTTGATTAGCATGCAAGCCCAGGGTTCAACTCCATCGCCTTCTGCAAAAAACAAAAACAAAAAAAGTGTGTGTGTGTGTGTGTGTTTGTTTGTGTGTGTGTGTGTGTGTGTATCGCTTATTGACTTTTCAATAGAAAATATTCTTGCCCTAGAACTTACCTCAAACCCACATTCACAACACAATATGGGAAATGGCTTTATTTCTCTTATCTCGTGTCATTCTAAGACCCAAAGGTGATCTAACTAGCTTAACTTTGGCTCTTTTGCCCATATATAGTATTTGGAAGTTTCTTTCCAAGGAGTTGCAAATGAATTAACATTAGTGTATAGTTTTTAGAGTTATTACCCCTCCCATTTGTGACTTGTGGGAAGGTTTTGTGTTTGGGGGTGGGGGTTGTTTTGTGTTTTGAGACAGGGTCTTTATTATGAAGCCCTGTATGGGATTCACTGTGTATACCAGAGTGGCCTCAAACTCCAAGACATCCACCTGCCTCTGCCTCTGCCACCCTAGTACTGGGATTAAAAGCATGTGGTATCACACCCAACTCTCTTAACTGTTTTGCTGTATAACCCTTATTAGTCTGGTACTGTGTAGCCCACCTAACCTCACATTCTTGGGAATCCTACCTCAATAGGTGCTGGAGTTACAGATGGGTGCCATCAGGCCCTGCTTGCTTGCTTGCTTGCTTTCCTTCTTTCTTTCTTTCTTTCTTTCTTGTTTTGTTTTGTTTTGTTTTGTTTTGTTTTGTTTTGTTTTGTTTTTTGAGACAGGGTTTCTCTGTGTAGTCCTGGCTGTCCTGGAACTCACTCTGTAGACCAGGCTGGCCTTGAACTCAGAAATCCGCCTGCCTCTGCCTCCCAAGTGCTGGGATTAAAGGTGTGAGCCACCACCGCCCGGCTTTTTTTTTTTTTGGTTTTGGTTTTGGTTTTGGTTTCAAGACAGGGCTTCTCTGTGTAACAACTCTGGCTGTACTGGAACTCACTCTGTATACTAGACTGGCCTGGAACTCAGAGATTCAGTTGTCTCTTGCCTCCTGAGTACTGGTGAGTGTTGGTATTAAAGGCATGTATCAGTACTGTCTGCCTAAATCTCTGCTTTCTTAAAGCTTCAATTCTAGCTGAGATGGCAAGACATAGATAGGAAGAAAATAAGGAGTTCTAATGATTGGGAAAATTGTTTTGGACACTATGCTTTAAAAAGGTCCCTCTGAAGTGACCTTTGACATATTTGAAGAGGAAAAATGAACAGGTCTGAAAGTTCTGAAGAAACTCTGGAAGAAATGCAAATGAAAAGCTCCTGGAAGCCGGGCGGTGGTGGCGCACGCTGTGTAGAAATGGTAGCACACCTTACTTGGATACTTTGATAGTATTTTAAAAGTTACAAACAGGGATAAGGACATCAAAAGAAAGATGAGGGGACGTGGAGAAGCCTGTAGGGAACAGCAGCGTTTCTGATCTCATCTTTGCCCTCATGGAGTGTGTGCGTAGTTCACCTAGGCCTGCCACATGTGCTGTGTAGCTCAGGCTGGCTTTTACTGCCACATGTGCTGTGTAGCTCAGGCTGGCTTTTACTGCCACATGTGCTGTGTAGCTCAGGCTGGCTTTTACTCTTGGGTATTTCTGAAAGTACAGGGATTATTGGTGCATATACATTGTAGGCTCAGATGTATGCTCTTTGAAGAATGTTTCTTTTTTTTTGTTTGTTTTTTGTTTTTTGTTTTTTGTTTTTTCGAGACAGGGTTTTCCTGTGTAGCCCTGGCTGTCCTGGAACTCACTCTGTAGACCAGGCTAGCCTCGAACTCAGAAATCCACCTGCCTCTGCCTCCCAAGTGCTGGGATTAAAGGCGTGCGCCACCACCGCCCGGCCCAGAATGTTTCTTTATTTTCAAGAAACTTATACTTTTCCCCCTTGCCTGCCATTTCTTCATGTGTGCCAGGAAATATTTGGTTGTAATTAAAAGGGATGGCTTCTTTTATGTGTGCTATCTGTTACAGTAAGTTCATCACAGGATCAAGTCCTGGCTGGAACTTAGTAGTATAAAGACTTAACTGGTAAGGTAAAATTGAGGGAAATGCCAGGCCTGGTAGCTCAGGCCTGTGAGTCATTCTAGCTACTTCAGAGGCTTAAGTGGAAGGACAAATTCAGGACCTGCGGAGGGTACAGTAAAGTTCCAAAGCAACTGGAATTTAGCATGCCTAAGGTTTTAAAGTTAAAAAAAAAAAAAAAAAAGAAGCCGGGCAGTGGTGGCACATGCACTTGGGAAGGCAGAGGTCGGCAGATCTCTCTTGATCTTAGTTCAAGGCCAGCCTGGTCTACAGAGTAAGTTCAATGACAGCCTGAGCTACACAGAGAAACCCTGTCTCCAAGCAGGGCGGTGGCGGCCCACACCTTTAATCCCAGCACTTGGGAGGCAGAGGCAGGCGGATTTCTGAGTTTGAGGCCAGCCTGGTCTACAGAGTGAGTTCCAGGACAGCCAGGGCTACACAGAGAAACCCTGTCTTGAAAAAAAAAAAAAAAAGAAAGAAAAAGAAACAAGAATAAACAGATAGTAAGGAGGGGTGGGGATATATCTTACTACTAAAGTGGCATGAGGTCCTCACTTCTATTTCCCTATTCCCAAGTACTGCACAGAAGACAAGAGCAGGAAGTTGGAATGTTGGAAGTTGGGAATTAATTTAGTGGTACACTTAAATGAGGCCTGTTTAAAAATTTGGAAGTTGCAAGAGATTGGTGCTTGAGGTGTATGGCTGGTTTTTGATTGTCCTTTGAGGTTTTTTTTTTTTTTTTTTTTTTTTCCTTTTCTTTCTCTTTTTCTTTTCTTTCTTTTTTCCCCAGGCAAGGTCTCACTGTGTAGCCCTGACTGGCATGGAACTCTCAAGGAACTACCTGCTTTAGTCTGCCTAGTTCTGGGGTTAAAGGCTGTGCACCACCACCCGGGCCTGAATTCATTCTCATTAGATAGCCTGTTCAGAGTGATTTAAATCTTACTAATATATCATGTTAAACTGAAGAAATTAGCATAATTCTTATGTTTTGAAACATCCAGGCTGGAGATGTGCTTGGTAGCCTGTTTGCCTACTGTGCATGCAGACCTGAGTTGGATCGCTAACACTGCTAGGCAGGCCTGTCTATAATCCCAGCATGGGGGAGGTGGAGACTGGATAGAAATTCAGGGATCTGAACTACATAAAACCTTACCTCAAAAAAAAAAAAGTATTAGATATATTTGATGTCACTCCTTTATATTTAACTTTTAATTGGAACAGACTTACTGGGATATCAGAACATGGAGTCTTAAGACAATTACCACTGCTGAGATTTTTGGGTTTTTTGAGACAGGGTGTCTCTGCATAGCCCTGGCTGTCCTGGAATTCACTACAAAGACCAGGCTGTCTTCAGACTCAGAGATCTGCTTGCCTCTTCCCATCAAGTCCTTAGATAAGAGGCGAGTTCCACAGTGCCCACCTAAGATTCTTAAGTTTTCTTTGGTGTTTTGAAAATTGGCTTCTTCTAGCATAACCTGATCTGGAACTTACTATGAAATGGACAGTAACCTTGAACTCTTGCCTGCCTGGCTTCCATTTCTGAAGTAGAATTACTGAGTGCTCTGCTATACCTGGTGTCTGTGGTTGTGCTTTGTGTCTTGGAATGTTGTTTACTACTTTGAATTCTCTCGGCTAGATTTTAGAGGGGAGACAGAAGTTTCTTGTTTTAAACTATGTTTATCTTTCAGTTTGAGACCTGGTCTTGCTGCATAGCCCAGGCTAGCCTAGAATTCATTCTGAATCTTTGCCTAGCCTCACACTCATGCTCCTCCTCTACTCAGCCTCTGCAGTGACTGGGTTACCAGCTGTGTGCAAACACATGCTTGCAAAGTTCTCACACTTTGAACTTTCAGTTAGTTGTCTTAGATATTTCTGTAAAAAAAAAAAAAATGAGGCTGCTCATTCTTTCTATCCTCTCCCCTTCCACGGTCATGTGTAGTTAAGGCTGGCCTCAAACTCAGCATCTTAAGTGCCACCACACATGATCTTATAACCAATGGCCAGGCAATCACTCTTACCAACCAAGCTTCATCCCACGCTCAAGATGGTTCTTAACTAAAAACTAGTCCACATGGAATTCTTGTTGTTACTGCTATTATCTTTGTCTCTCTTGTTTTATACAGGAGATTAAAGAGTCAATTTCTAGCTCGGAGAAACAATCTTTGAGAAAGTAGTACTTTTTGAAGCATTAGACACCAGTGACTATAAGACATTAAATGTGTTATGTCTTGTGCTTAAAATTCTAAATGTGCAGGTGTTAATAACCAATTTGAAGGTTTCAATTAATCAAAGGATTTTCTTTAATAGACTTAAACATTTAGTGTTAACCATTGTTAGTCATTAAATTATAGCCTCATTAACATGTCAGAATTTTTCATAAAAACCGGTTGACAGCTTATTATTTTTTATTTCTCTAATCTACTATAAGCTTAAGCTTAGTTATATCTCCAACATCCTTTGGCAGTCTAGAATACACTAAATATTTAATAAATATCTATTAACTCAGTAAAGTCTTTGTTCTAAGGTATGCTTTTTTAAAAATCTGGGTATGTGGTGGTGGGAAGTGCTTGCTAAGGCCTGGATCTCTGAATGGATCAGCTGCTTACAGCCCAGTAGTTTTGAATTTATTAATTTAGTATAAGTTGCATTTCATGGAAGGAGATGCTCAACTCGTATTTATAAATTTTGTTTGAAAGAAAGTATTATAGGCTACTTACATTTTTAAAAAATTTGAAACAATTTTAGACAAACAGAACACTTGGAAAAATAAGAGGCTCAAGTATTCTCATTAACCAGCATTTTCTATTATTCAATAATTTACCTGACCCAGGTCCAACGATTGGTGTGATGTTCTACACTAGGGAGTTAAGACAGGAGAATCACTTCAAGTTCAAATGACTGTTCCCAGGCCACATAGCTAGACTGACTCTCTCCCCCTCCCCTTCCCTTACCCAGTGGTACAGTAGTTTTTATCTGTTTTAATTTCTGGATTTGGTTTTCCAGCACTGTCAAGACCAAGAGATAACATTGGTACAATACTAGTAAATAAGCATGCATTTTGAATTTTCAGTTTTCCACTTATACCCTTACTCTTATTTCAGGGTTTCATCTAAGATCGAGCATTATGTTTGGTTGAGTCTTCTCAGTGAGAGTTTTTCTCTTTTTTTGTTTTTTGTTTTTTGGTTTTTCGAGACAGGGTTTCTCTGTGTAGCTCTAGCTGTCCTGGAACTCACTCTGTAGACCAGGCTGGCCTCGAACTCAGAAATCCACCTGCCTCTGCCTCCCAAGTGCTGGGATTAAAGACATGGGACACCACTGCCCGGCGAGTTTTTCTTTTTTGACCTTCAAGCTTGTATGTGATAAATGCAGTCAGCTATTTTGTAGAATCTCTTCCAATTTGAGTTTGCGTGTTTTCTGTTGCCGTAGAGGAAAAAGGCCTTGCTCTCAGTGTATCTGCTGAGTTAGATAGTCTCAGGCAGTGTCAGCCACTCAACGTTGGTGGCTGGGAACTAGTCTGAGGCCCTGCTCCTTTTTGTTTGATTTACTTGTTTTTACTTTATGTGTATGAATGTTTTGCCTGTATGCATGAATGTGTACCACGTGCATGCCTGTTGGATCCCCTGGAACTAGGTTTACAAATGGTTGTGAACCACCCTCTGGATGCTGGGAATTGAACTCATGTTTTTTACAAAAGCAACATGTGTCCTCAATTGCTGAACCATTTTTCTAGACCCAGCAAAATTTTAAATAGAAAATACAGGGATAAAGTAAGAAAAAGTTAGAAGGCATACTAATTTCAGCAGTAGTATAGTTTTGGTTTGGTTTTTTTTTTTTTGGTTTTTTTTTTTTTGGTTTTTCGAGACACGGTTTCTCTGTGTAGCCCTGGCTATCCTGGAACTCACTCTGTAGACCAGGCTGGCCTCAAACTCAGAAATCCGCCTGCCTCTGCCTCCCAAGTGCTGGGATTAAAGGCATGCGCCACCACTAGTTTTGTCTTTTTAAAAGATGAATGAGAGGCTAGGAAAACAAGATTTCAGAGAAGACCAGAGACCACCTCAGCTCTGTACAGTGCCTTTGATATGGACTTGTAAATGTATGCTTTTAGATGATCAGCAGAATCAGATAGGTAGGGTTACACTGGGGGGTTACAATGGGCCCAGCAGCCTATTGAGAGGATTGCTTATAAATCACCATTTAGCTCATTTCTGAGACCAGTGCTTTTTCTTTTTATAACAACTACGTTTGCTTATGTGTATTCACGTGTGTGTTATGTGTCAGAATGCCTTTGTGGAGGCAGTAAGAGGACACCTTGAGTCACTTCTTTCCATCATGTGGCAATCCAGGAATTGAACTCACACTGTTTGTTGGGCTTGGAGACAAGTCTCTTTGCCCTCTGCTCTGACCCAACTCACCAGTTCAAAACCTTAGCCAGGCTTAGATTCTCTATTATCAGAGAGAGAGAGAGAGAAAGAGAGAGAGAGAGAGAGAGAGAGAGAGAGAGAGAGAGAGAGAGAGAGAGAGAGAGAGAGCGCGAGAGCGCGCTGTCTCTTGTAGATGGAGTTTTACTTAAGAGCCCTGTCTGGGATTCACTATGTAGAGCAGACTGGCCTCGAACTCTTGGCAGTCCACCTCCCTCTGCCTCCCAAACTAGGTAAGACCTCAGGCATGCACCACCATTTCCAGTTCTGTAAGTGGCAAATGGAGGGGACTGTGAAAACATAAGACCACAGGAAAGACCGGATATTAGTGATTCAAGTTTTGTTTGCTAATATGTGTAAATGCTAGGCTCTTTATCTTTTTTTTTTTTTTTTTTTGTAGACAGCCTTGGATTGAACTTAACAGGGCCGCTATGCCAGACAAGTGTGTTACTGCTGACAGAATTACATGCCCAGCCAAGTCTGTTTGTTTATTTTTATTTTTTTAGTATTTATTGGTTCTTTAGCACAGCACATATAAAGTTTTAAAAGAAGTAGTGAGAAAGAATTCCCTAGTGTGGAGAGTATGGGGCTCGGAGGAATTATTTCTGGTGTTGGAAAACATGGACTCACAGAGGCTAGGTTGTCCTCAATCACATAATAGCTAAGGATGGCCTTGAATTCCTAAGCCTCCCTCTACCTTCCAAGTGCCAAGACTCACCAAGTCAAAATTTCCTTTAAAATGGAGAGAATAGTAGTATCCACATAAAGCTTATTTGAAGAATTAAGAGAGTAATATATATTAAGAGCTATTATATGTGTGCATATCTACATATAGATATATGTAGATATACATATATACATATAGATATGCACACATATAATATGTGCATGCATATACACGTACATGCACATATGTATGTATATAGTAACAATATTTGAAGTAGATGTGGTTGATATAAGGTTGTTACTATCTCAATTAATGATTCTATAATGAAAGCTGTTAAGCTGCTAAGTGTCCCTTTGGTTGAAAATCGGTGTCTCTGTATCTGTGTGTGTCTGTTACTGAGGATGGCACCAAGGACCTTGGGTTTGGAAGGGAAGTATTCTACCACAGAGTTAAATCCTTAGTTAAATTTCTTTTTATAGCTTGGTATGTTGGATTGCATTTTGTTATTTTTATTGGAAAATGTTAGGACCATTTATTTATTATTTTCTGGTTTGTTGTTTTGGTTTTTGTTTTTCAAGATATGGTCTCATTGTATAGCCCTGACTGTCCAGGAATTTACTATGTAGACCAGGCTGACATTCAACTCACAGATCACTTGCCTCTATCTCTCATGGCCTGGGCTATTCACTATGCCTGGATAGTTTTAATTTTTTAAAAAAGATTTACTTATTGTTTAATGTGTATCTTAGTCAGAGTGTCTACTCCTGCACAAAACATCATGCATGGCCAAGAAGCAAGTTGGGGAGGAAAGGGTTTATTCAGCTTACACTTTCATGTTGCTGTTCATCACCAAAGGAAGTCAGGCCTGAAACTCAAGCAGGTCAGGAAGCAGGAGCTGATGTAGAGGTCATGGAAGGATATTACTGGATTGCTTCCCCTGGCTTGCTCAGCTTGCTACCAGCCAAGGGATGGCACCACCCACAATGGGCTCTCCCACCTTTGGTCACTAATTGAGAAAATGTCTTACAGCTGGATCTCATGGAGGCATTTCCTTAAGGGAGGCTCCTTTTTCTGTGATGACTCCAGCTTGTGTCAAGTTGACACATAAAACCAGCCAGTGCAATGTGTATGGGTGTTTTGCCTCCAGGTATGTGTGTGCACCATGTGCATGTGATGCCCACAGGGGCCAGAAGGTGTTGGAGCCCCTCAAACTGAATTTACACTTCAAGTGGGTTCTGGGAATTGAACTCATACCTACTAAAGAACAGCCAATAACTGCTGAGCTTGTCTCTCTCCAGCCTGCGTTTTTATTGTTTATAATATGTGTACATGTGTGTTAGTGAGTGTGCATGTGAGTGTAGATGCCTGCAGATCCCCTGGATCTGCAATTATAGGTGGTGGTGAGCTGCCTGACCTGGGCACTGGGCACTGAACTGCAGCCCTGGAAGAGCAGATAATGGTGAAATGTTTCTCCAGCACCTTCCCCTGGTTTTTGTGAGAGAGAAAGAGCCTCATTTTGTAGCCTAAGTTAGAGACAAAACATCTTCCTTAGCCTCTGTTGCAGTGATTTCAGGCATACTGGGAGCTCTAAAAGAAAGTTTTGTGTTGTAAGGTTTATTTAGGTTCTATGTATGAGTATGTATGGGAACTGTGTGCCTGAGAGGCCAGAGAGGGTAGTCGATTCCCTTAAACTGGAGTGGATTCAACCACTGACTGGAACATGGAAGGACAAAGGAGACAAATTTCAGATTTATGTTCTATATGATGTGTTGATATACTCTTTCCTCACATAATAGCTGTGGTAATGCTCATAGGTGGTTGGTGAGCCTTCTGTAATCCATTTAATATATGAAAGCATTATTAAATTATACTTCACTAATTCAGTGGCTTCTTCTAGGATCTGTATAAGGCTGGACTCAACAACTGGGGTGTTTCATTCCCTTTGTAATCAGAACCCAAGTCCTGTTGTGACTTCTCTGATATCTGTCTAGTGTGTGTCTGTGGATATACTTGTTCTTATTCCATAGAAATGATACCACTTGACAACAACACAGGCACCACTTACTGTGATGTTAGCTGGTATCTGTACCAAGGACTGACCTAGGGCTTCACCTGCTAGGCTGCTCCCCAGCCAGAATGCTGTTGAGATTCACCCATACTGTAGTAAGCCTCAGTACTTTATTCTCGTTTCACTTAGTGTGGTGTGTGGAAGTGCGGACTGCTTCTAACTGTTCTTCAGTTAGTAGTTTCCTTGGTTTCTGCACATTTTTGTCCTTATGAATGTCTTTGAGCATTTTGTGCCCTTATTTTATTTTAGACTGTTTTCATATTTCTTGATTATGTACAAAGGATTAGACAGGTCAAGTGGTAACCATATTTATGTGATCTACTTTTGTATGTTGTAATTTTAAATAGTGCTATAAATGGAATTTTGGTCTAGAAGTATTTTCAAATGTAAAATAAAAATTTCATACTTAGGATTAGCTTTTTAAGCTTGATTTTGTAGCTTTGTTTTTGTTTTTCTTTTTTTTTTTTTTTTTGAAGACTACACTATGTGGCCAAGAGTTCACAATGCCCCCTTTTACCTTCTTCAGTGCTGTAATTATGGATGAATCACAGGCATAGACTATCACACCTGACTTAATAATTTGGAAATATTTGGGGTTCATAATTTTATTTTTTAAGATGGGTCTCAAGGGGCCCGGAGAGATCACTCAGAGGTTAAGACCATTGGTTGCTCTTCCAGAGGACCAGGGTTCAATTCCCAGCACCCACATGGCAGCTCACACCTGTCTTTAACTCCAGTTCCAGGGCTTCTAACACCCTCACACAGACATTCATGCAGACAAAACATCAATAAACATTTTAAAAAGAAAAAAAAAAAAAATGGGTCTCACATTGTAATGACAGCTGGCTTGAAACTTATCATGTAGCCCAGATGTCTATTGTCTCACCCTCTCAAGTGCTTGGATTACAGACAGGCATGTGCCACCACATCTGGGTCTAGAGGTTGTTTTAGGGCCTGTGATATTCACGGGGCCTCAGGTTATATGTGTTAAAAAACTCACCAAATTGAGAATGAAACTCAGAAGAAAGCTAAAAAAAATTGAATTTTGCAGGCATTCAATGGGACACAATCTGATTGAGAATGGGAAGTGAATTGTGGTCTCTATAAAAGAACAAGGATGGAAACTCATACAGAAATGTACTTAAACTGTGTTTCAGCCAGTGATGGATTGATATGCAGTGATAGTCTCTTGGAGATTATATTGCCCTGTGACATCATAGCCTTCTTAGTTTGTGTGAGTATATACTGTGATGTTCACACTATGGAATAGTCTAATAAGTACTTTGGAGTCTATCACTGTTAAGTGATGCATTGTGGTATATCTTTGGAGATTGAACCCAGGGCCTTTCATGTGCAAGGCAAGTGCATAGCCCACATATTTGAAAGCTGTTCAGTAGCCTCGGAGGTAGGAAATAGTACAGTGGTGGTGCTTCTGCTTTGTGTCTTTGCCCTGTCTTCCCACGAATAAGCTATTTAAAGGATTTGGAGAAAATGAAGCAACTTAAAAAGGTGTTCTTTGAGGTTTTCAGAGAATAAACAGTCAAACAGATAATTTTTATATGCTCTCAGCCGGGCGGTGGTGGCTCATGCCTTAATCCCAGCACTTGGGAGGCAGAGGCAGGCGGATTTCTGAGTTCGAGGCCAGCCTGGTCAACAGAGTGAGTTCCAGGACAGCCAGGACTACACAGAGAAACCCTGTCTTGAAAAATTAAAAAAAAAAAAAAAAAAAATTTTTATATGATCTCTATTGGTTTAGTGCTTTATGTTTCACTAGGTTGGTGAAAACATGGAGATTCTCTTACCTTTGCTTCCACAATTGTTAATCCCTTCAAGCATGGATTACCACCATCACACACTGACACCTATTGTTATCATTAGTGTCAGGGAAGTTTCAGTCTGATGCTGTACAGATGAAGGCAGACTAACAATTTACTGGCATGGTGTACATCCCTTACCAAGAAAGGTTTTTTAAGAAGCAGAGTTGTTAAGTATTTTCACATAAGTTTAAGCAGGAAGGTTAAAAGAAAGATGGCAAGAAGAACGAAGTACTTCATGTGAGTGTTTACTCAGTGGAGTCACCCTAGAAAGTCTCAGCAGCTGGACGTGGATGCAGGCTGTATTTCACAGGAGCCCGGGCCCTGCAGAGGAGAGTGTTGAGGAGGAGGGATGGTAGGTAGAGAAGCAGGAAGGATGAAGGTAGAACTTGTGACTCAGTCAAGTGACCTCTGAGCAGAAAAGTGACTAGATTACTGTGTCAAGAGAGAGCTCCCTCAGAGGAAGCTGTAAAGCCAGCTGCCTGACTTCCCTGAGGCCCCTTCAGGAAAGCTGTCGCATGCTGTGAGTGAGTCTGAACTGCTGCCTGCAGTGGGGCGTATCAGATGGTGCACAAGTACCCGAGTGACAAGTACCCAAGTGACTTGGTTAACTTTTTGCTTAGGTTATCTTTGATTAGACTCTGAGATCTTTCAAGGAAAAAAAAAAAACAACTTATTTATACATGTGTCTGGTAGTGTGCATGTGAGAGCTGCTGCTCACATGTGTCTGGTGGTGTGCATGTGAGAGCTGCTGCTCACAGTTTGGAACAGTGCATTGAACCCCCAGAGCCAGAGTTACAAGTCGTTATAAGCTGCATATAAAGCTCAGGGGAGCTGAACTTGGGTCCTTTTCAAAAACAGTAGTCATTCTAAACTACTGAACTCTCTTCTGTAAAATGAATTAAAAATCCTAGCTAGCCTATATAAAAGACATACAATCCAAACATCTCATTTACAAGCTATAAGCCTAGACTGGGCAGGTTTGGAGCTATTCTAATATAATCTCAGCCATATGTCTCCTATTACTTGATGTTTCTCCTTGCTACATGCTCATGGTCCATCTCCTGTTGTTGTGGCATCCTCTTCTGTCTCCTCTCTTCTCTTCCTCGATCTTACCTGTGACTCCCAGTCAGGTAACTGAAAACCCATCTACCTCTATGTATTGTCTGTCCAGTCACAGGCTTTAGCTTTTTATTGACCAGTTAACTTGGGGAGCAAGGTTCATACAACAAAAGCTGGAATACATGAGGATACGTTTGTCTTGGAGCAACCCATCTTGGTGTATAGAGTTTAGCATTTGAATGCAAGCAGTTTCAGACAAACCCCTGAGACTCTTCATTATCCAAGGTCTGAAATTCTATGGTTAAGAATTTTGGATTCATCTGTTTTTGCCATCATTATCATCATTATCATCATTGTCGTCATCATCATCATCATCACCACCACCACCACCACTCTTAGTTAGGGTTTTACTGCTATGAACAGACACAATGACCAAGGCAATTCTTAAAAGGACAGCATTTAATTGGGGCCACAAGTTCAGAGTTTCAGTCCATTATCAAGGTGGGAGCATGGCAGCATCCAGACAAGGACTGTGCAGGTGGAGCTGAGAGTTCTACATCTTTCATCTGAAGGCTGCTAGAAGACTGACTTCCAGGCAACTAGGATGAGGATCTTAAGCCCACGCCCAGAGTAACACACCTACTCCATCAAGGCCATACCTTCTAATAGTGCCACTCCCTGTGCAAAGTATATACAAATCATCACAATCGTCATCATTTTGATCCCTTAATCACGGTAGGCCAAATAAATTCTCACAGCTTAGATTGGGAAGAGAGAGGCATTCTTTAAAAATGGGAGTGAAGCTGTATAAAGAGCTAAAAGAAAGGACCACCTGGCCTAGCTGTGACTCCTGATACCACCTGATGTTTCTCCATCTTTCTTACACAGAAAGTGGCAAGAACAGTAGGACCTACTTGATTTATTGTTAGGATTTTTTTTTTTTTTTTTTTTTTAAGATTCAGCCTGTGCCAATTTCCTGCAACATTAGTAGTCTTTTGCTCTAGAAAGCAAGTAACTTATAGATGCAGCCTGTTTGCCAGTCCTAGAGTATCTTTTAGCATCACTTGATCATATATGCTGAAGCAGTATTTATTGTAATAGTATTATTTACGAAACCTGAGGATCTGGAGTGGTTCAGGCTTTCTGTTGAGCAAACCTAACATTAATTAAGTTCATGTGAACTTTGTATTCTACCCTTAAAAAGTTTTCCCTGCATATTTTTTTTATCCTTAAAATCTTTTTATGTGTTTGCCTGGATATAGATGTGCATGCCATTAGCACAGCTGCTGCCATGGATACCAGAAGATGGTATCACATCCTCCTGAAATGGAGTTACATGTGGTAGTAGGCAGTCATGAGGGGACTATACCCCAGAGTCCTCTGCAAGAAAAGCCAGTGCTCTTAACTGGTGAGCCATTTCTCTAGCCTCTCCTGTTTGTTTATATAAATCTTTTTCTAAAACATTCATTCTACACTTGGGAGGCAGAGGCAGGCGGATTTCTGAGTTCTAGGCCAGCCTGGTCTACAGAGTGAGTTCCAGGACAGCCAGGGCTACACAGAGAAACCCTGTCTCAAAAAAACAAAACAAAACAAAACAAAACAAAAAAAAAAATCATTCTAGGAGTGTTTTACTTTCCTTGTATATAAATCATTCCTCAGATGAAGAATATAATAAAGAATTCATGGTCAAAATCTTTTTATTCAATGTCTTTGCATACTTTTTATGATGAGAATTAGTTGTTAACCCAATTTTTTCTATAACATATTAAATGAATTTTACCAATCTTTCAGTCAACATACTGTTCATCAACAATTTTTTTGAATGACTATAAAAAGGTGATAGCTAAAATTAAACGTTCCTGTGGTCATTGTGTTTCTGCTCCTTTTATGTATCATGCAATTAAATTATGTAGTACTTTATTATTTGTGTGTATTTGTTTGTGAGTATGTGCACATGGAGGCCAGAGGCATGAGATCCCTTTGGAACTGGAGTTGCATGCTGTGTAAGCCATCTGATGTTGGTGCTGAGAATCTAACTCTGGTCCTCTGGAAGAGTAGTACATACTCTTAAGCTAAGATCCACTGCTCTAGTCCCAATAAGTTGTATTTTAAAAGCATAACTATCCCTTTTGGATTCATGCTAACCTTGTTATTTTTAATTAACAGGTTTCAACACTAAACTTGCACAATGTCTTTAAAACCAAGAGTAGTGGATTTTGATGAGACATGGAACAAGCTCCTAACTACAATCAAAGCTGTTGTTATGTTGGAATATGTCGAACGAGCAACATGGAATGACCGCTTCTCGTATCCTTTGGTGGAATCCATAGAAACACTAAATCAAACTTTGTTAAAGAAAGAAAACAAGTTTAGGACCTTAGGCATAGCTGCTTTAGGATATATTTCTGTCAATTTTGTAGCAATCAGTTTTTCACAACATTCCATTCAACAAGTCCCCAGTACTAAGTATGAGTCTGACACTACTGTGGTCATCAGGAGTATAGTAACATAGTGTCTTAGTTAGGGTTTTACTGCTGTGAACAGACACCATGACCAAGGCAACTCTTTGTGTGTGTGTGTGTGTGTGTGTGTGTGTGTGTGTTTTTCGAGACAGGGTTTCTCTGTGTAGTTCTGGCTGTCCTGGAACTCACTCTGTAGACCTGGCTGGCCTCGAATTCAGAAATCCCCTTGCCTCTGCCACCCAAGTGCTGGGATTAAAGGCGTGCACCACCACTGCCCAGCTTTTTTTTTTTTAAATTGGATATTTTATTTATTTACATTTCAGATGTCATCCCCTTTCCCCATTTCCCCTCCCTAGAACCCTCTTATCCCATCCCCCCTCCTCCTTTTTGCTTTCATACCATTTTAATTACATGTAAGTATTAAATTAAGGTCAGTTCTAGGTTGAGGGACTAGCAATACAATAGATGCAAATAGTCAAGGAACAAGCAAGACAATAAACACAATTAGTCAAAGAACAAGCAAGGCATTAAACAAAATTCCGGGAACACTCTTGTGATCACTGTTTCTAAGAGCTTATCAGGATAACCAAAATATCTGAGCCAACTTCCCTGTCCTAGCCCAACATCATTTTTATGTCTGAAGCCTACTTCCTTGTTCTAGCCTAATAATTAGATTCCTGCCTGAAATTACTTCTTTGTTCTAGCCTAATGTCTTGGCCAATGTCATATTCCTGACAAGCAGCCTATTTCCTTGTCCTTGGCTCATGTCAGATTCTTGCCAAGCAGCCCTAAAAGCTCTCTGCCTCTCCCCCTTTTTATTTCATTAACAAGGCTGAGCCTGTCTTAGGTTGTTCTAACAAGAATACCTTTCTTACCTGTTGTAGAATATGCATTATCAAAAGCAATGCACTTCTGTCTTAGGTTGGTAAGGTTCTGTGCAGAATCTTACTTGTCCTTGGCTTGCCAGTCTGTTAAATTAATAACTCTGTCTGGGGGGTAAGCAGATTTATTTTAAGAAACAGGCTGCAGACAGATTTGACTTGCAAGCTCTGCTCCAGAACTAAGAATGTATTTTATATTTTAAGGTGATTAAAACAAATCCAGTATAGTGGAGCATGGTTGTAACCCCAGTGTTTCATGTAATTTTTAAAAACATGCTTCTACCTTCTTGGGAACTCTGCCCATGCTCCTGGCTAGTTTTGCTAACCTCTGCTGGTCTTGCTCAGCTCTGCCAGTGGCCAGCTGGTAGTTTTTCTGGAGAGCCGCAATCGCTCCAGCAGCCCCTCTAGGTTAGCTTTGCTGTACTGCCAACAGCTGCCCCAGCTGCCCTCGTTCTCCTCCTGCCCATCCTTAGCCCCATGATGGAAAACTCTAGACAGTTTTATTATTTTAAAAGTAGCCCAATAACTCAGTGGCTGGGCAAAGAATTTTCTGCCCTAATCTTATCAACTAGCTCCCCTCCCCATGAGGTTGAATACTAGTTTTAGTCTCATAAGCTTAAGTTGCTTAAGTAACAGAGTCTTCCATATTCCTACTAGGATTGCCCATTAAGCCCTACTTTAAGTGTTCCACTGGGTTCCAAATCTAAAGTCCCCAAATCTACATTCTTCCAAACAAAAGCAGAGTCAGGCCTATCACAGCAATACCCCACTCCCAGTACCAACTTCTGTCTTAGGGTTTTACTACTGTGAACAGACATCATGGCCAAGGTAACTCTCATTAGGACAACATTTAGTTGGGTCTGGCTTGAGGTTCAGAAGTTCAAAGCAGCCTGGCCTTTGCTGTTTTAAAACTCTTGGGGGTTTCACAAGTGTTGTTATTATAGATGTGAGTTACCATGCCAGGCTTTCACAGCAATCTAGTGCCAGTGCTTCTAGGAAGATTTAGTAGATACTGTGGAAAGAGATGGAGTGGGGTAAAGGGATGGAGAAGAGGTGGCATGTGGCCATGGGTAGATGAGTCAAGAAAAGCCTGCAGGGGAATGAAACTTCTCTGCGTTAGTCTTTTGGTTACTCTAACAAAGCTCATCATCAGACCATGAACCTAGGGCGTCTAATCTACAGTCACTTGTCCCCATTGCCTTGACTGGTGGTAAGGTACTCACAGGCTTGTGGAAGCATGTGACAGGAATCTCATGGTGGCTAGGAAGCAAACAGGAAGGCATTAGTATCCCAGTGTCTCCAGGGCACAGCTAGCCTCTGACTTCTTCCATTAGAGCCCTCTTACTTAAGGTTTCACCATTTCCTAAACTGAACACTTGGTGGCCAAGACTTAAATATGAGCCTTTAGTACACACTTCCCAAACTCTCCATGATGGTGTTGTATGTAGAGGGTAAATAGCAAATGTGACTGTGGTGCTAATTAGTTGTTTCCATGTGTAAGTTGTTAGTTTTATATATGAATACAGCTCTGGCCTGCATTGCACGCAGGAATGTGCAGGAGCACACTAGTGCTGCCCAGAATCTTCCTGCACTTGTTTTGTGGGACTTCTGTCCTTCAGAGACTGACTTCATAAGACAGAATTTTTTTTGTTTGTTCATTTGTTTTTTGTTTGTTTTATTTGTTTGTTTGTTTTGTTTTGTTTTCCGAGACAGGGTTTCTCTGTGTAGCCCTGGCTATCCTGGAACTCACCCTGTAGGCCAGGCTGGCCTAGAACTCAGAAATCCGCCTGCCTCTGCCTCCCAAGTGCTGGGATTAAAGGCATGCACCACCACTGCCCAGCCATTTTTGTTTTTTTGTTTTGTTTTGTTTTGTTTT
The DNA here is from genome assembly GCF_011762505.2 of Arvicanthis niloticus. Taxonomy (NCBI): domain Eukaryota; kingdom Metazoa; phylum Chordata; class Mammalia; order Rodentia; family Muridae; genus Arvicanthis; species Arvicanthis niloticus. Next base: position 74,913,946 of record NC_047665.1, on the reverse strand, counting down.
TTGTTTTGTTTTTTAATTTTTTTTATTGGATATTTTATTTACATTTCAGATGCCATCCTCTTTCCCCATTTTCTCTCCCTAGAAAACCCCTATCCCATGCCCCCTTCTCCTTTTTGCTTTTATATATATTTTTTTAATGTTTATCAAAGGCTTTATAAGTTTGGTGATGCTCAATATCAATCAGAAGTGTAACCCAATACCCAACCTAGATATATCAACTATCTTTGACTGGCGGAGACATGTCCCCCCACCTTTTCTCTTATCACCTAGCTCCTCCTCTCCTTCTCTCCTTACTCCTCTCCTCTCCTTACTCCTCTTCTTCCTCTCCATACTCCTTCCACCTTAGCTCCTCCTACATATCACCCTGTTAAAATAAAACTTTTCTCTCAAAATACAATTAGAGCATAACTATACCAATTTGTGTCAGTAAAGTGCAAGATAGACCTAATACCCAGTCCATCTTTTTGTTGACTAAACAGAACCTCTGTCATCTCTCCTAACTAAAAGACTTAGTTCTGAACCTGGCTTATTTTTTTTCTTGGCTTTAGAATGAATTTCAGCTGAAAACCATCCTCTCAAATCTTTTCTCTCAAAGTAAATAGCCGGATTGGCTATGAGACTATAAGTTTTCAATCCCGTCAGAAATCCAGAATGACTGAGTTAACTGAAATTATAGGAAGCACAAAGCATAGCTTCTAAAACTTAGCCAATTTATAGAGACTGATGAACACCTGGACAGTCCCTATACTACAAAATGTTGGAGCATCTGATCTTCAGCCTTCTGGCCCAGGATTATCTGACAGACCTAGTGATGCAGAATTATTAAGGGCTGATTACTCTGTCTTGGCAGATATAATCAGTCGACTATTCTGCAAGTGTGTCCTTTTCTGGACAGTAATTTGTAGATGAAAAGAGGCAATTCTTGCCTAGTGGCTAAGACAGAACTTTTATTGCTAAGTTGAATATACAATAGAGGAATCCCTTCAAACTAACAGGAAACCACTTAATTCGTTATATTTGCAGTTGTCAGTGAGAATCGTTTGTTTCGTGTCCTGTGTTCCAGACACTGTTCAGAAGATGATCTGTTTCTAAAAGGCTTTTACAGTGTCAAGTCATCAGCAGGGTATTACTGCTGTGGTGATTTGCATGTATGTAGTCTGTGTACTTGTGCTGCCTGGTACTAGTGGAAGCCAGAAGAGAGCATCATATCACTTGGAACAGATGTGAGCTACCATGTGGGTTGTGGGAATTGAATTCAGGTCCTTGGAAGAGCATTCAACATTCTTAACTTTGGCGCTATCTCTCTAATCCTAATTACTGTCTGTATGAACTTCCTGGGGTTTCGGTGATAATTAGGACACAGACTTGAACACAGAATTTTAATATTCCGCTTTTTTTGGTTTGGTTTTTGTAGCTCAGTATATTTATATGATATAGATTCTGCTGGATTCATCTATTAGATGGTTTTCTGTAAAGCAATTTGATTTGTTTGGGGGCAGGAATCTAAACAACAAAATAGATTTTGTTCCGTATTTTATGGAATAGTGGAGTGGCTTGTAAGTGACTTTGAAATAGATGGCTTACCTGGAAAATTATTCCTTAAGTAACTATTATGTCATTTGATCATATATTCATGTGTTCGTATGTATGTATATGTCTGTGTATTGTGTACAGGTGTGTGTGTCCTGTGGAGACCAGGGCTCAATTAATTCTCAGTTGTCATTCTTCAAGTTGTCTACCTTGATTTAAACTTTTTGGGGGTGTCTGGGCATTGTGGTTCACACCTTTAAATAATCCTAATACTCTAAGAAGCAAATGCAGGTGGATCTCTGAGTTCCTGGCCTGTCTGGTTGCAGATCATGTTCTAGGCTAGCCAGGACCTGACTTAAATAAATCAAAAATAAATAAAGACCCTGATTTAAATAAATGAAATACAGCTGAAAATAACAAGCTATACTCAGAAGCTCAACATATTTTGAAGCATGTTCCCTATCAGTGCCTTTTTACTTGTCCCCTTTACCAAAATATTGTCAGTTTTTTCATAGTGGAAGTTTAAATTTTTAAGTGATGAGTATTTTTATCTTTGCTTTCTGTAATATTGGTTAATATTTTATAGTTTTAAGTTGTTGGGCTGGAGAGATGGCTTGGGGGTTAAGAGCACTGACTGCTCTTCCAGAGGTCCTGAGTTCAATTCCCAGCAACCACATGGTGGCTCACAACCACCTATTTGGGATCTGATGCCCTCTTCTGGTGTGTTGAAGAGAGCAGTGGCATACATACATAAAATAAATAAATCTTTAAAAAAAATAAGTAACATTGATAGTAAGTAGTTCCAATATAATATGTTTTTTAAGATTTATTATTGTGTATATATGTGGATTTTTACACAATGTGTAAGCACTTTCCGAGGCTGAAGCATTAGATTCCTGAAATTTAAATCAGTTAGGAGCTTCCCAAAGTAATTGTTGGAAACTGCACTTTGATTCTCTGCCAGAGCAGTGCATTTTGTTAGCAGCTGATCCCTCTCCTGTCCCCCCATACTATATTCTTTTAGATAGATAATTTAGTTTTCTAACGGTTTATTTATACTACAGGTAGCACAGTGAATGGTGATCTTACACAGAGGTGTTTGTGGCACATAACATACGTTTTGCCCATAGCGACCAGAAAAGGGTATCTGGAGCTAGAGTTAGAGATGGCCGTGAACTGTCATGTTGGTGCTAGGAACCCAACTCAAGACCTGGCAGTAGCAAATGTCTCTGCAGTCCTGTTCTTTTTTATTCATTTAAAGTATAAATGCATGGTTCCATCCTAAATAGCCTTATATTTTCAGTTTGATTTTGCATCTTTGGTCTTGATGCTGCACTAGGGAGATAGAGGCAGAAGTTCCAGGGTTCTAGGGTACCACAACACCCAGCTTAATGTTTTCGTTTTTTAATGCTAAGTATAAATATCATGTTTGACTATAAGAACCTTAATAATCTATCTAGAGATATCTATGCTTTATGTGTGGCCTATCCTGAACCACTTGGAGAAAGACTTTATGCGGAAACAAAGATTTTTTTGGAAAATCACGTTCGGCATTTGTATAAGGTAAGGGGTAATGTTGTGATGTGCATAGGCTTACAGCTGCAGTTATTTGATTAGCTCACTGATTTACAGTGGAAAACATCTACCAAATTTATTCTTTTAATTTTACATTTTATCATACAAAATACTTATTTTAAAAACACACATAAAACGAACCAGACCTAAATTTCTCAACAATGTATTCCTAGTTGTCTTTAAGGTCTACAAATTAAGCAACATTAATTGGTTCACAGGGCAAATCAGTGTTCTTTAGAGTTTCTACCTGCTATATAATGGAGCTGTCATCACAGATCTCACTCATTTAAATGAGCTGCTGTGTCGTCTGCATGGTCCTTAAATATCACTGGACGGAGAGGAATCTTGCACTCTACCTTGGTGTTGGTGGTAGCCATCAGATCATAATGGTCAGACAACACTGCCTCTGCCTTAACTAGGAAGAGGTACCTTATTGTCCCAGAAGGTTGAACAATGTGGAGGAATATGCTGTGTTTAGTACATGTTTATTGTCTGTTGCATACACTCTTTAATGTTTGGGTATGCGCATATATCAACTCATAGCAGTGGTTTTGATAGCAAGTACTTTAAAATTATTTCAGTGTTTTTAATATATTACTTTGGGTAAAGTTTGACTATTACAAGCTATTGAACTTTGCTTTATATATTAATAGCCATATAAGACATTAATGTTGCCATTTCTTAAGTTAGGCTGTGGTTGTTGTTGGTTTTTTGTTTTTGTTTTTTTGAGACAAAATATCATGTTATCCAAAATGGATCAAACTGCTAAGTAGCCTAACTGGCTGGCCTTGAGTTCTCAGTCAGCCCCACTTCCCAGCACTGAGGGGGCCAGAATGCACTGTTGAGGCTATGTAAGGTTTTTGCTTGTTCTTTTTGTTTATTTTGTTTATTTTGAGAGATAGGGTCTCACTTTGTAGCTCTGGGTAGCTTAGAAATCACAAATCTGTATTAAAGGGGCATGCGGGCATGCCACCGTGCGCAGCATGAATTCTTTGAGAAATAGAATTGAAGTTGCTTATGGCTCAAGCCTAAAATCCCATACTGGGGAGGCTGAGATAGAAAGATTGCTGAGTGCAAGGTGATCCAGGCTACAGGAGTGTTGTGGTTCAGGCTTGCCTACAAAGTCCCATTATCTTAAAGAATTGCTGAAGACTCACTCAGCTGGTGGTGCTTACCCAACACCAGGATGAACCCCAGTAGTGCCCAAGCTGCTTACATCACTACATGCCTGTAACCCCAGCACAGCATTGCAAGTTACAGGCCAGCCTGAGCAACAAGAGGTCCTATCTCAAAAACAGGTTTAAAAATAATTTCTATGCAAAAATCCATGAATATGCTCAAACTGTTTTTGTATTAATTTTGTGGTGCTACAAATTGAACATAGAGCTTTGCTCATGCCAGGTGACCATGCCACCACTGAGCTGCAATCTCAATCCAGTTCTCTCTCAAGCTACAATCATTTGTCCCTTAATTTTAGAGAAATCTTTGGATAGTCACTCTCTATTCTAAGGCTCACATTATTTTTCCAGTTTTATTTGTACTTAATATAATTAAAATATAATTTATAAATGTGGGTGATAATGCTTGAATTTTGCTATTTTTAGGAGTTTGATTCCATATATTTTATAATTTCATTGTAATGAAAATGATTAGTACTTTCAAAGCAAAAATATTTTTTCTGTTTAGAGAGTTCTGGAGTCTGAAGAACAAGTGCTTGTTATGTATCATAGGTACTGGGAAGAATACAGCAAGGGCGCCGACTATATGGACTGCTTATATAGGTGAGTGCTTTGAATCCTGAGCACTTAGTATTATCTGCATCCATAGCTTACTGTAAGATTTACTTTTATAGTTGGATGGTGGAGTCCTATATCTTTAATCCTAGCTTTCAGGAGGCAGAGGTAGAGGCAGAAGCTAGCAGATTTCTACAAGTGTAAGGTCAGGCCTGCTCTACAGAGTGAATTTCAGGACAGCCAGGGCTACACAGAGAAACCCTTACTCAAATAAACCAAAACCAACCAAGCAAGATTTACTTGTATATGATTGTCTTACCTGCATGTGTGTCTCTATACCTCGTATGTCCCTGGCATCCTCAGGCCAGTAGATGGCATCAGATCCCTTTGGACTGTTTTTAATTAATGTATATTATTCTAATGAGTTTAATTTCGAAGGAGTGGTTTATATTATTTCCCATTGGAATATGGATTACTAATAGGTACTTTGATAGATAGGTTCACATCAGAGCAAGGTGTGTATCTGTGAGATAGGCAGGGGTTACCCTTGGAAAAAAAAAAAAAAGAAAAAAGTAAATATTGTGACTGTTTCTTCAAATTGTCTAGAACATGTTAAACTCCAACAGATGAGTCTAAAAACTCAGGTTGGATGATGCTTAGTGGAGCAAATCTAAGCCATATTTCTAGAAGATAAGCCTGCATTTCAGGCTGAGACCGCTTAGAGCACTTGGTGGTTTTCTCTCGGCCCCCTGGACATGTTGATCGAGCCATAGCCATGCCCCCGCTCTCTCCTTGCCTCCTCTCATTGCCCATACTGCTCCATCTTGCTGCCCTTGCCTCCTTTCTCTGGACAACTAATTCTGACAGGTCCTTATTTCCCTTCCTAAATTTTTCTCTTTCCTACATGGTCTCTGGCTGAGGTCCTGTACTTCTGTGGTTCTCTTGAGCTAATCCTATTTGATTCAGTCTTGTAGAAGTAAGAGCAGTTGACTGTTGCATAATGATAGAACTTAAATTTTAGGAAATGTCACTGATTGTTTCAACAGCAAAGCTTCTACATTCATAAGCCAGTGTGGCTATACCATCACTAAGTCTTAGGAATCCCTCTGTAAGTAGTTCATCATTTAAAATACCCGTCCATAACTATTGCTGAGCAAAGCAGACATTTATTGACAGAGTAAATAAATACCAAACACTCAACATGAAGTACTTGTCTCTTATTCTAGGCCTAGAGAGTCCACTCTTGTAATCTTTATGGCTTGAGATGGGTGCAGGGATAATTTTGCCATATGCTTTGTGGCTTGTCCCATAAGTGGGCTGGGTTTCAGTTTCTCACTGTGGAGAAGCTGATGACTTGGTAGCTGTCCAGGCACAGTCTGCTATTGCACCCTGCTCTGTGGCAGTGCCCACCATAGTACTACAACAGCTCTAAGTTCTCTGTGTGATGCTACTCCTTTGCCCTGCTGGTTTAACAGAAGTATAGGTTACTTAATCTAAGTTGCCTTTGCGAAACTGGACTTCACAATGGCACAGTGGCTTTTATAATAGCAAAAACACAATTTAAAAACAGCTTACTATGAAGTACGGGTTTATTGTGGCTTTAACTTTTATGACATAGTATTTCAACATGGTAAGACTTTATTAAAATAACCCCTAGCTAGATTGTAGGTCTTGTTGGAGTTTGAAGAGTAGGTGCCTGTGCACTTAATCAGCTGGGATCAGGGCTCATTCATTTTCTTAAATCAGAACCTTTCTACATGCATTTTTTTTTTTTTTTTTTTTTTGAGACGAAGTCTCATGAGCCCAGGCTGACCTTGAACTCAGTCTGTAATTGATTATTTCTCAAGCTCTCTAGCTAGGATTATAGGTGTATGCAACCATGCCTAGTTAATGTTATCTTATTAGGGGACTTGATTACTGTCTGAAATCACTAGCTTTCCACTGTCTATCGCACAATCATAGAGCTGCTGCCTGTGGGAGTCAGTTAACTGGCCTGGAGTGTTGGCATCATGTAACAGATGCTCATTCTTTAATTGTATTGGTGGTGTGAGTAGTAATGAGATCCTTTCACAGAGGGCAGTATTGACAATATTAGAAGAAAACACCTCTGTAGTGTTTTTCTTGGGTGGTAGACTGATCCTGTCTTCTAGGCCTTTCCTTGTTTTTTGCTTTGTTTGTTTGTTTTTATTTTTTTAGACAGGTTTTCTTTGTGTAGCTTTGACTGTCCTGGAACTAGCTCTGGTCAGGCTCAGTATACCTCCCAAGTGCTGGTGTTAAAGGTGTGTGCTTTCGTTGCTTGGTGCCTTTCCTTGTTTGTAGTCACACTCTGTAAGAAAATTATAAAGAAATGAATGTACATAGAGAAATACTAATTTCCTCAAGTAGTTTTTGTTCGCTTAAGATGGGACTCTCTCTCACTGTGTCTCCGAGCTGGTCTGGGACTTGTTGGGCACAAGCTCCCTATTGTTTGGCCTTACCGAGTGCATAATTATTTTTTAACATTATGTAAAATTATTTAATTCATTTTAGAATTATTGTTTGTTTTGAGACAGGGTCTTGCTAGCTTAGCCTGGTCTGTAACTTGCCCCTTCCTCAGCCTCCCAAGTGCTGTTGTATATGTGTGTGTACCTGAGCATTGTTTGCTGTTGTATATGTGTGTATGTGTGTTGTTGTTGTATATGTGTGTGTATATGCTGTTGTATATGTGTGTGTACCTGAGCATTTGCTTGCTGTTGTATATGTGTGTATGTGTGTTGTTGTTGTATATGTGTGTGTATATGCTGTTGTATATGTGTGTGTACCTGAGCATTTGCTTGCTGTTGTATATGTGTGTTGCTGTTGTATATGTGTGTATATACTGTTGTATATGTGTGTGTACCTGAGCATTGTTTGCTGTTGTATATGTGTGTATGTGTGTTGTTGTTGTATATGTGTGTGTATATACTGTTGTATATGTGTGTGTACCTGAGCATTTGCTTGCTGTTGTATATGTGTGTGTACCTGAGCATTTGCTTGCTGTTGTATATGTGTGTGTATATGCTGTTGTATATGTGTGTGTATCTGAGCATTTGCTTGCTGTTGTATATGTGTGTGTACCTGAGTATTTGCTTGTTTATCTGTGGCATCCATGGCTTTTACAGCCTGACTCAGGCTGCTTATCTACATTTGTATTCTAATGTAAACGTTTGCAGGCCCTGCTATTTTTAGACTGTTACCATTCTTTTACAATTTAGTAATATTTTAAATAGGGATTTTCTTTTAAAACATGATATTGCCTGCTGCTCTTTTGACTGGTGCTAGAAGAGGTCCTTCAGCACCCTTATACTCCAGAGAGGAACCCAGCACATAAAAAGGTTTAGCAATGAAAGAAAAGGACTGTGCGTATGGTAGTTGGTAAAATACTTTGTTCCTCACGGGAAGGTAGAGTTTAGAAGGAGATCAAGGCAGGCCCAAAAGGTACGAGATCTGAATGAGAGCGACCAGACATTGCAATCTTGGTTACAGGGCATTTCAGGCTGGAGATCAGGCTTGCCCTGGTCTGTATTCCTGTCTTAGTCCTTCCTTAGCTGAGAGGCATTGTGAGGAATGCTGCTTGAAGCCAGGAGCGTTGTGGTGAGAAGTGGATCTTCTTTTCCTGTTCTGGGGGCCGTTTTATTCTTACTGTCAGAAAAGCTATTGGTGCAGTAAGCTTTGCAGAAAGTCCAGAGCTAATAATTTACCGTTCTCATTTATTTCTGACTTGTTTATGTTTTCTTTTGGTGTTATTACTGAATTAGTCTGTGAATGTATGACTCTAAGGTTAGTGTTTTAGAGCTGTCAGTTATTTGCTTTCCTGACTTTACATCCAGGGTTTTTACATTTGACTTTCAGGTATCTCAATACCCAGTATATTAAAAAGAATAAATTGACGGAAGCTGATTTACAGTACGGCTATGGTGGAGTAGATATGAATGAACCACTTATGGAAATAGGAGAGGTAAGAATTCCTTAAGTGACTGTACACATAGACTTGCATCTACCCCTTGGTGGGATGGCAGCCAGAGAACAGACAGCTTTGTGGCTTTAGTCTGCCCCTTCCACCTGTCATAAGGGGTTGGCCCATCTTTATCTAGTATTTACATATTGAACAATCAATAAGGATTTTACAAAACTATTAATTTTCCGTGATTGTTACAGCCATAGGTGCAGGGGAGATGACTCTGGGTAAAGTACTTGCCTCCTAACTCTGTAAGGCTGGCAAGCTGGGCTTAATCTCTGGAACATACCTCATGAAGGAAGGAGAGAATGAACTCCAGAACACAAACACACTAATAATAATAATTAATAATAACAACAATATGCAAGCATATATATATAGTAATAATAATAATGTTTTTAATCTTATAATTCTGATGTGATGACTGCTACTTTAAATGAAAAGTTATTTTCTCCTTCTGTTTTTGTTGTCATTTTTGTTTTGTTTTGTTTTGTTTTTGAGCCAAATTTGAAACAAGCTTTAAATAAATATGACCAGGACCATAGATGCCACCAGGTTCATAACTCGGACTCCTAGAGTATGGATTTTCTTCAGCCTTTGCTTATATTTTAAAATATCAATAATATCCCTTTTGATGGGTATTTCTATTAAAAAAAAAAAAAGACCTTGAATGAATCTCAAGGGAAAAAATTACCTAATTCATCCTTGATGATTTCTGGTTTTCCTGGCAGCTAGCATTGGATATGTGGAGGAAGTTAATGGTCGAACCCCTTCAGAATGTCCTCATCCGGATGCTGCTTCGAGAAATTAAAAAGTGAGTTTGGGTTTTCTGTCCTCAGTGAGTACTATCAGTGTGTGGTGTTCCTTGTCAGTTCTGACCAAGTGTGAGTCTACCTGACTTTTTTTTTGATTTTTCGAAACAGGGTTTCTCTGTGTAGCCCTGGCTGTCCTGGAACTCACTCTAGACCAGGCTGGCCTCAAACTCAGAAATCCACCTGCCTCTGCCTCCCAAGTGCTGGGATTAAAGGCGTGCGCCACCACCGCTGGCAGGTTTTCACTCTTAAGGTTTTCCTGGTTATTTCTTACAGCAAATTCAAATTGGGATTGCCTTCTTGCTTTCCAAATCGGGTAGTTTGCTGTTGGCATATAGCAGCATTACTGATTTCTGTATGTTCATTCTGCATTCTGCAGATGAACTCATTTACTTTAATAGTGGTTTTTGGGTTTTTTTGTTGTTGTTATTGGTGGTAGTGGTGGTATAAACTTTGGGATATATTTCTACCCCCAAGGCTATTTATAAACCAATACTTTTACTTTTTTTCCAGTTCAAATGCTATTTTTTTCACCTATATGATTGCTTAGGCTGGAACTTATTATGTTAAGCTGTGCTAAGGAAAAAAACCTAGAGAGTATTTGCATTCTTGTTTGTTATTTACCTTAGAGAGAAGGCTACTCTCTTCATTGAGTACAGTGCGATACGGATGTGCTCAGGTGCCTGGTACTCGGAGCTGAGGAACTACCTCAGTGATAGTCACAGTGCATCATTCCCTTCAAACTGAGATGATTTTTAATGCCTGTTTAGCTATAATAACAATGATAATGAGAAATTGCTTCAAGCTTCGTGCATGTACTCTTTTTGCTAGGGAGTTATTCAAGACAGAGTTTCTCTGTGTAGCCCTGGCTGTCCCGAAACTAACTCTGTAGACCAGGCTAGCCTTGAACTCAGAGAGATCCATCTGCCTCTGCCTCCCAAGTGCTGGGACTAAAGGCATGTGTCACCACACCTGGCTCATGCTTGTATTTTTGACCTTGTACTTTTAATTAAATTAGTAAGTTAGCAGCTGTGTATTGGTGTGCTTGAGTATATGTCTGAATATTCAAACATATTTTATGTTATACTTTGTTTCAGTGATCGTGGTGGAGAAGACCCAAACCAGAAAGTAATCCATGGGGTTATTAACTCCTTTGTTCATGTTGAACAGTATAAGAAAAAATTTCCCTTAAAGGTAAAAAGCCTATTTCAAAACATGATGAGACCTGTATTTTCTGAAATTGTTCCAGTTTTTACTAATACAATTTTAATTGATTTTCAGTTTTATCAGGGAATATTTGTGTCTCCCTTTCTGACTGAAACAGGAGAATATTACAAGCAAGAAGCTTCAAATTTATTACAAGAATCAAATTGTTCACAGTATATGGAAAAGGTAAAAAAAAAAAAAAAAAACCAAAAAAAACCAAACTCACATCTCGTGCATTTACCTGTTACACATCTTACAATATTTTATTTAAGAGTGTCCATATTTAATATTGTTTTAGTGTAAAAGTATCTGTTTTATTGTTTCTCCTAAGGAAAAAATGCTATTTTAGTTACATTATTAAAATTAATATAATATAGGCCGGGTAGATTGCTCTGTGATTAAGAGCACATCCACTTCTTGTAGAGGACCTGAGTTTAGTTCCCAGTATATAACTACTTGTAATGGTAGGTCCAGAGGACCTGATACTCTTTTTTTGGACTCCATGGGCACATATATTCTTTTGCACATATCCACACATAAACACATATATACACATTTTAAAAATAGTCTTTAAAAAGTTAATACAAGCTGGGTAGTGGTGGCACACGCCTTTAATTCCAGCACTTGGGAGGCAAAGGCAGGCGGATTTCTTGAGTTCGAGGCCAGCTTGGTCTACAGAATAAGTTCTAGGACAGCCAGGGCCACACAGAGAAACCCTGTCTTGAAGAAAAAAAAAAAAAAAAAAAAAAAAAAAAGTTAATATAAAATGGCTATTGTACTGCTGTTCAGGTGTGGTGATCAGAAGACAACTTGTGGGTTGGATTCAGTCCTTACATCATATGGTTCTGAGAATAAAACTCAGGACTCAGACTTGTCTGTAAATGCCTTGATTCAGTTATGAAGCTTGGATTCAATCTCCAGTACTGCTTAGCTGGCATAGTGATGAATGCCTGTAATCCCAGTGTCTAGCAGAGATAGGATAATCAGGAGTTCAAGATCCTCAGCTATTTAAGGAAATTCAGGTGAGCCTGGGATACATACCACCATGTTTCTAATATAAATAAATAAAATAACACGGTGGAAAGAAAAAGTGAAGAACAAGTAAATTAATCTGAGTCATGGTTAACTCTTGGTCTGCTGGGTGTTGAACGCTGTGTCCAACCATCAGATGGAATTTTAAACCCTACTAATTTTTTCAAGAGTGATAAAGAGTAATTATAAGGGGACAAGAGATTTTTATTGCTGTTATAAGTTTCCGGTTCTTGATGTTTTGAGAGTGAGTCTTACTCTATAACCTAGACTGGTCTTTGAGTCATTGCGGCCCTGTGGCCTTCACCTCTGAGTCCTGGGATTTCAGATATCACTTTGTCTGGCTTAACCAGCTTCGGTTTGCAGGGTTAAAGTTCAAACAGTTTGTTATTACATGACTTCTGTTAGTTGGTTTAACTGAGAAGATAAAATATTCTAAGAGGACCAGCAATAGAACACAGCGAGCACCTTTTAAAATCTAGAGATTTTTAAAATCTTTATTTTCCTGGCTGGGTAGTGGTGATACATGTAGTCAATCCCAGCATTTGTGAGGCACAGGCAGGTGCCTCTCTCTATTAAAATCTAGGGACCTTTATTTTTTTTTTTTCTAACTACCCATAACTCTTGGCATTTCAGTAGAATAGAGAGAAGAGGATGGGTGTTCCTCTAGTCTTGATTGTAATGATTTCTTCCTCATTGCCTGTTGTAATAATTTCCCTTCTTACTTACAGACTGACCAACCAGCAGTCTTTAAAAGGTCACACATAATTTCCGTAGCTTCAGAGTGCTTTCCTAGTCCACACACTTGCACTTGTGTATGTCTTACTAGCATACTCTTTAAGGCTACGACATTGTCATTTTGTTTTGTTAAACAATGTGTCATGTTCTTTGCCTCCCATCTTTATTAGCTTTTCATTGTCCTGTATTTTATGTGGATTTGGTTCCTTTTCATGCAGGGTAATCTTTAATAAAAGGTCTTGGTTGACATATTAGGTCATTATGCAAGTCTTTAATGTGACAATTAAGGATTGTTTGTGTAGTTTGTTATTTCATAAAAATGGAAACAAGGAAAAGAAATCTTTTCATGTCATGACTTTCACTCTGTACTCCTGTTTTGCATTGGGTTCCCAGTACAGCAGATGATTTGGACTGACGATTGAAGGTTGTTAGAATGCAGTTGGGGCATGTACGTGACAGTAGCTTAAGTTGGTCTGAAATGACTAAGACATTTTGAGTTGAAATTGGTTGTGTAAAGCTTTACTGTAACCTTACCTGCATTCTTCTCGAGGCATTAAGAGTTGGCCGATGTTAAACTTTGCATCATAGATCATGATTATAACGATGTTTTTCTGTAGGTTCTAGGTAGATTAAAAGATGAAGAAATTAGATGTCGAAAATATTTGCATCCAAGTTCATATACTAAAGTGATTCATGAGTGTCAGCAGCGGATGGTAGCAGACCACTTACAGTTCTTACATTCAGAGTGCCACAGCATCATTCGGCAAGAAAGGAAGAACGGTAAGTGCCCAGGGACCAGTGAGTGGAAATCAAACGATAAGTCCGGTTTTTCTGCTGTTTCTTCCTTACCTTAGATTTAAAGCACACTTTAATATCCCCTGGTATATTACATATTTTCTTAGGATTATTGGTTAATCATTTGGAAAAGTATTTTCAAGGTACAGTCTAAAGTATAAAATGGTGAGTTAAGAAAATGTGTTTATGGTTTTATATATCACAAAGGCTACTTTCCTTACAGACAGTGGGAAATCAAATCAGGAAGGATAAAACAGGTGCTCAGTCTAACTCAGTTTAAATAAGAGTTCACTGAGACACCAGCAATAAATGGTGAAAACATTTATTTTATTGCTATTGTTTGGTGGTGTTTGTGTGTGACTTGCTATGTAGTCAGGAAGAATATAGGACATATTAGGAAGCACGAAGGATACCAGGATCTTCCGGTACCCTGGGATGAGAGTATAAATTGATGAAGCCATATTGAAAAGCTAACACTGAGTACCAAAGCAATATATGTGTGTATTTCATGGCCCAGCAAGTCTCCCAGGTATGGCTCTCCTTCCCCTATGTATCTGTGCATGTGTATATAAAAATATACAACAGTCTTTCATAGCAATGTTCCTTTAATGACTAGAAACAGTCACATATGCAGTGATGATTATACGAGGGAATATTACAGAGGAGTAGCCATGAGTTCATGAAAGCTAAACATAGCAGAGGCGAGCCTTATGTTCTACACACACACAGAAGAAAGCAGCCAAAAGAAAGAGTTATGTAGTTGTGTTCGTAGTTCAAGCCAGAGCAGTCCAGCTACGGCTACTTTCCCTTACAGAGGAGCAGTAGTATTGGGAGATGGACGCAGGCCATATCTAGGTTTAGGTAATACCTACCTTGTCTGAGTGTGACTATTTGGGGTGTTGTGTGTTCATCTATGATAATTCATGGAGCCATATCTGTACAGTTGTCTGCATGTATATTAATACCTCAATAAGATGTTTCTTTAGATAAACACAGTACACAGTTCAGTGGCACAGGAACTGAGTTTTTTTTTTTTTTTAAAGGATTTTATTTGCTTTGGTGTTTTGCCTACATGTATGTATGTCTGTGTGAAGGTGTGAACACCATATAGGTGCTGGGAATTGAACTGGGGCTTCTGGAAGAGCAGCCAATGCGCACTCTTACCTGCTGAGCCATCTTCTCCCACCGTGCTGCTAGGTTCTCTGCTTAGAAGGATCTGCCCACAAGATTGACACAACCATAGCACCTTTACTAGCGGTTTCTACTACAGATATTATTTTAGGGTTTCTATTCTTGCACAAAACATCATGACCAAGAAGCAAGTTGGGGAGGAAAGGGTTTATTCAGCTTACACTTCCACATTGCTGTTCATAACCAAAGGAAGTCAGAACTGGAACTCAAGCAGGTCAGGAAGCAGGAGCTGATGCAGAGGCCATGGAGGGATGTTACTTACTGGCTTGCTTCCCCTGACTTGCTCAGCTTGCTTTCTTATAGAACCCAAGACTACCAGCCCAAGGATGGCACTACCCACAAGGGGCCCTCCTATCCTTGATCACTAATTGAAAACATGCCTTACAGCTGGAGCTCATGGAGACATTTTCTCAAGGGAAACTCCTTTCTCTATGATAACTCCAGCTTGTGTCAAGTTGACACACAAAACCAGCCAGTACAGATATTCTTGCCCATATTATTAATTACAATATAATTTTCTAGTAACTAATAAAGTTGTGAAATATGTGGATTTGCTTTTTGTACCAGTATAAAATGTGTGTACATTAAGATACGCTGCAGTTACCAGTAGCACACACATGTACAGTAGCACTTGAGCGAAAAAGAAGGGGGAAAATACTAAGTATTCTTTTGATTTTTCTCCATCACCACGACATAGTAGCAGCAACAACATCTGCCTTCTTTTGCAGAGGACAGCACCGCAGCTGGGAAGAGAGTTTATGTGTTTGGGTTCAAGTGGCAGATGGCTTTTATCCACATACTCCTTTTTACTTGTATATTTTAAAGCATGTATTACATAATAAGGTTGTTTGGAAAGTTAATAAACTCTTTTTCCTTTCAGACATGGCAAATATGTACGTCTTACTCCGTGCAGTATCCAGTGGTTTACCTCATATGATTGAGGAGCTGCAGAAACACATCCATGACGAGGGCCTTAGAGCAACCAGTAACCTTACTCAGGAACATGTGAGTTACACGTGGCAGTTAGAATGCTTCCTTTTAGTGGGATGTATAGAGGGTTTGTGTTCTTTTAACCTTGATAAAAGAGTTTTGTCATGAGAAACTAAAGCATCTCTATTCTAATATTTTAAATCTTGAATTTACTGAGCTCTTCTTGGGATTAAAACCATTGATTAGCTGCTTCCTCATAATACTGATTGCCACGTAGTACTACTTTGACTTTCTGACTGGAAACTATTTGCAGTGTCTGTACAGTTGTGTTGCTTTGTATGTGGCAGATATTAAAACTTCTCCCGCCTGTATGCTTGCCACTCAAAATACCATAGTCAATATCCTCACCTTGTCTAACCTTCATTTATTTGAAATGGTCTTTGCTACCTAGTGACCATGTATTGTTGCTATTGTTACTCGGCATGTTTATAGTTTATTGCTAGGTTTGCAGATTCAAAGCACTGAGTGACATTGAACAAAAACTGAGCTTCATTTCAAGGTGGAGATGTGAAAATAGGCATTTGCAGCACCCCTCAAATTCAGTCATTTTCTTCCAGAGGGAAACTCAGACTAAGTATTGCTTCCCTTTAAGCTCTGTGTGTGTGTGTGTGTGTGTGTGTGTGTGCGTGTGTGCGTGTGTGTGCGTGTGTGCATTCACACATGTCCACGGTTAATTCTGCCCAACTAACTCCAGGATCTCATTCTCAGGTACAAGTTTTCTAGTCCTCTTTTCAGAATTCACTTTGGTGTTGATGGGCCTGGGGTTTAGGGATTTTCCCTGTGGCCCTTAAGGCATCCTGTTCCAGCATAAGAGTGTGTGAGTTTACGTGGCAGAGGACCTGTTAGGCCTGGTGTTGAATGGCAGTCCCACTTGTTAAAAAGAAGTCTTAGACTTTTAAGACCAATGTAACCAGAGATGTGGAGCTGGGGGTATAGAGGAATATGAGTGTGTAAGTATTTACTCTTTATCCAGATTTTGTTCTTGAAAAATTTTAAATGTGGATTTATACTTTGTATTTTGTTTTTAGATGCCAACACTATTTGTGGAATCAGTTTTGGAAGTACATGGTAAATTCGTTCAACTTATCAACACTGTTTTGAATGGTGATCAGCATTTTATGAGTGCTTTAGATAAGGTAACTTTTAAACAAATAATCCATGCATGTGATCTGTCTGTGTAATTTTCTTTAACCAGTTTTTAGTTAGGCGTCTTTTGTTGGGCATTCATATTTGAGATCCTTGAGACACTGAAATGTACATTAAATAACTAGTTTAAATTTGAGAATCTAAGTTTTAAAGTAGTAACAATGAACATGTAGAGTGTCTTATGTCAGTATTACTGGGTATTTAGGGACCTGGTATACATAATTCTAGTGGTCTTTAGTACTGGTCCTTTGTTAGAGACCTGGCAGTGGCAGGATTGTATTTTCCTATAACATGTACCACATTTAGACTGTATTCATTCTTGGTTTGAAAGATACCAGGAATTTGAGTTGATATTTGACACAGGAAATTCACTTTTGGTTTGTGAGATAGTCATATTTCTGCCACCATGACAGAACACTGAGCTAAGCAGAAGGAATTTTTTTACCTCAAGAGTTTCACAAGTTTCTGCCTAATTGTCTGTGTTGCTTTGGGCTTCTCACAGTACATGAAAAATGTTCACTTAATGGTGATCCAAAGAAGCACAGAAAGAAGAAAAGAGGTCCCCTTCTTCCCCGGGCAGGCAATATCCCTTTTAACACACAGCCTTAAGAGCTGCTGGGGATAGCTCAACCTCCAGTACCCATGTCCAAACAGTGGTGTGATAGTGTGTGTAATCCTAGTCCTGGAGAGGGACTTGGATCATGGGGCTTGCTGTCCAGCTAGCTTATACCCTAGGTCCCATCACAGACACTGAAGCTTTTGAAGAAAAATAGCTAAGGTAGTCCTTGCCTTCCTTTGTACACGAGTGTGTATACTCCTTTATGTGAACACCTATGCATTGCGTGCTGGATAGAGAGAAAGAGAGTTGCTAAACTGTGGGTATCATAGACATAGACCAGACAGCTGATCCTCAGCCACCTGTGTGCTTCTGCCTGCTTCTGCTAACTAATCACTGGGCTCTTTTCTTGTGCAGGCCCTTACATCTGTTGTAAATTACAGAGAGCCCAAGTCTGTTTGCAAAGCACCTGAACTGGTAAGTTTAGTTGCTTGAAGATAATCTCATTCAAAGTTGGTAAAGGGAAGTTTCTAGAATGACAAATTAGTTTGTTTTATGTACTTATTTTCAGAAAATGAAAATTGTCTGCATTATATATATGTGTATTTTTTTTTTCAAATTTATGTTCAGAATGCATTACACCATGTGCCCTTTTTAACCAAAGGAGAAATTGTTTCATAAAGATGATATTCCTGTTAAAAAGGCATGTGTACTGTTCATTACGGTCACTAACTGCTGATTAGTTGTTTCCTCAGTTCTAGTGTTGTGTGTTTTTAAAACTTAGGTGATCACGCCTGTTTTCCATTCATGGTTTTACAGTGTGACTTTAGGACGTAACAGCTTTCAGCATCTGTTGAGCCACTTTTGCTTTGCTTTTGTCCCATTGCTGGTAACTGTTTACTGGCTTGTTTTCATGTTATTTATGCCCTTATCTGTTCTGAGTGACATAACTGTGAGGCTTTGTGTTGCTGCCTGCCTTTGAAGTGTCTGTCAAAAGAGTCCTGTGTAAGATGTATTACCACTTTCTCTTTGAGCTTGCTAAGTACTGTGACAACTTGCTAAAGAAGTCAGCGAAGGGGATGACTGAGAATGAAGTGGAGGACAAGCTCACCAGCTTCATCACAGTTTTCAAGTACATTGATGACAAGGACGTCTTTCAGAAGGTGAGCTGAGCAGCCTTTGCATCACAGCTATCAGCTTCACTCTGTTTTGAATTTCAAGTTACAGTGAAAGTCACCATTCCTGTTTTCTTGCAGTTCTATGCAAGAATGCTAGCAAAACGTCTAATTCATGGGTTGTCTATGTCTATGGATTCTGAAGAAGCCATGATCAATAAATTAAAGGTAATGTAAATCTTTAGTGTGCTAGATAATATAGAAATGAACAGCCAAGTATGTTCATTATATGTAATGACTGCATACTTCACAGCAGTACAGTAATTGATGTGTTTGCATACAGTAGGCTGTGTAAGTGGTCAGACACGAGTGTATTTGTATACAGTGTCAGTTGTCAGTATGTGACTCAAAGGGCCAGAGGTTTCCAGTGATTTAGGATAATCTCCAAGTTCAGTATTAATAAAAAACAAACAAAACTAAAACCTCTGGTCTCCTAATTCATCCCTGGCTGATCATTCTCACAGTTTAGGTTATATGCTTTGCACCTTGTTTTGCAGCAAGCCTGTGGTTATGAGTTTACCAGCAAGCTGCATCGAATGTACACAGACATGAGTGTCAGCGCTGATCTCAACAATAAGTTCAACAATTTCATCAGAAACCAAGACACCGTGATTGATTTGGGGATTAGTTTCCAAATATATGTCCTTCAGGTATGATAGTCCCTTTTTTTTAGATTTATGAATCATTTTGACAATGTGATATAAAAGGTTAGCAAATGATGCCTGATAATGTTTGGACAGCTTTGAGTTGTGGACCACACTTTACAGACTTGGAATAAAGTGAGTCCTGATGGTGAGGGCCATAGCACTGTCAGAATTCCAAGAAAGAAAAAAAAGTGTCTCAGCAGCTCACCATTGAAATGCTGTGTGTTGTGAGGTGGATGTCTGTTGAACATTCTGTCTTACTGTTCCTTTTTAGGCTGGTGCATGGCCTCTCACTCAGGCTCCTTCGTCCACATTTGCAATTCCCCAAGAGTTAGAAAAAAGTGTACAGATGGTAAGTATGCTGGGGAGACAACAGTAAGCAAAGGCATTGCAGTGACTCCTTGTGTATGTCTGTGTGGGTGATCTGTGTATGTCTGTCTCTTTGTTGCCCTGCCGTGTGCTTGTGGGTGGGTAGTGTGTGTATTTCAGTTTGGGGTCTATTTGTGATACATAGTAACCCTACTAGCTCTTAGTAAGCACCTGTAATTCATACGGTGTAGTATCTGATGCAAGTTTAGGGATAATGGGATGGATGGCTCAGTGAGTGATGGCACTTGCTTGGTGAAGTCTGACAAGCTGGATTCAGTCTTCACACCCCACTGGTTCTGTTAGAGAGAACCAGCTCCTATGAGCTGTCCTCTCATGCTCACTCATGTGTGGCCCTAGCGTGAACCATTCCAAATATATAGTTAAGCAAGTGGATAAATGTGTATTATCTTAGAAAAAAAGAGAAAGCTTCAAAATCATTCTACTTTTTCATTTGAACTTTGAGGCTATGTTTAGGCTTCATTTAGTCCTCAACTTTCCTGTAATTGGGGTAGGCGTTATGTATAGGCTGAGATACGGAAGCATAATATGTGCAAGCTGCATGTTGAAGTGAAGAATCTCTAAAGTGGGACAGAAGTCCTTGGAGACTGACCTGTTACAGGTTGTCTGGGAGTCCACATATGTACATAAATGGACAAATACATAAACATATTTTTAAATTAAAAATAAAATGAAATATAAAAATGTGAACTAGGGCTGTAGCTCATGAAGAAATTTTGGGTTCTGCCCCAACACAAATGTATTTTAGCGCTATTGTCTTTTATGCATCCAGTCCAGCCAAGGAATTTTTTAAATTCGTAAGCTTTGATAAAAATTTTTTAAGGAAGTTGTTTTTGAAGATTTATTTATTATGTATACAGCATTCTCCCTGAATGTGTGCCCGCAGGCCAGAAGAGGGCACCAGATCTCATTATAGATGTTTATGAGCCACCATATGTTTGCTGGGAATTGAACTCAGAACCTCAGAAGTTAGATGAGATTGTGGGATCCCCTGGAACTGGAGTTGTGAGCAATTTATAAGCCATTTCTTGTGGGTTCTGGGAGCCAAATGTCGTTTGGAATTGGAGTATGCATTGTTAATTACTGACTTCTTAGACTCTTGTTCATACAATTATTATAAAGTTAAATGTACTGATATCAGCAAAAGGCAGTAGATAGACACCTTGAACCCTAGAGCTTTGTACATGTGATTTTTTACATGACTGTTATATCACAGACCCCACTTTCTGTTAACCACACATATACATGGGCCAGCCTATCATTTATGGGAAGCAATGTGCCGGTAAATGTAGATACGGTTTTCATGTTGAAATGTACGTGATGTTATATTTGGACTTCAAACAATATATTAATATAAGGTTAATATATTAATACAGATTAATATTGCTATTGATATTATTTCTGATTTTATACAAAGAAGTAAAATTAGCAGGTGTTGCTTTGGGAAATGTAGACAAGCTGTTAATAAAGAGTTAGGATGGGTCTGAGGCTCGGGCTGAGGGGGCGTGAGGTGACTGTGGCTCAGACAGGAGGACTGGGAGGACCTGGATTTAGATTCCAGTGCCCAGGGCTGTGCACAGAGAGACAAAGGACACTGAGGATTCCTAGATGGCCAGTGCAGCCCAGAGAGCAAGCTCCAGATTCAGTGAAGCCCTCTCTCAAAATAATGTGGAAAAACACTTGGGGAAGACATGCCCATGTTAACTTTACCTTTTACATACATACACACAAGAGCTGGGATAAATAACATGCTGACATGTCATAGCAACTTAAATTGTAGAAGAGAAATGTTTGAGAGCCATGTCTGCCCTGCAGTCGATTACCCGAGTTACTCTGCCTAGCCCTTTTTAGTGATGTTTCCCAGCCTGGCCTCAGGCTCCTGGGTTGAAGTGAGCCTGTGTCAGCTGTGCATGTCTCTGGGACTTGGAGTGCTCAGCACAGCACTTGGGTAGAGTGCTCTGTGTGCAAGCACAGCCACATAGCCATGGGCTGGTCATGATCTGCCGCAGTTGTTCTAGACAAGGTTTATCACTAGATGGGTTAAGATGCTTTTACCTTTACAGTATCATAGTAAAGAAGTTTCAGGACCTTAAAATAGCTGACGTCTCTATCTCTTCCAACAGTTTGAATTGTTTTATAGCCAGCATTTCAGTGGAAGGAAACTGACGTGGTTACATTATCTCTGTACAGGTAAAGAACAATTACTTGCTACTCGTTTAATGATATTTATGTGATTGTGTTCCTTTAGAATGTTAATTCTTGTATTCTAATTCTAGTTTTTAATCTACTTCCTCCATCTCCCTTTCTGGTATCATTAAGGAACTATATAATGCTGATAATAATGTTCATTTTAAGACATTCTTTGAGTTTTATAATGACAGTATGTTTTTGCAGCCAATCATTTTATAAATAGTAAAGAGTTTGTTTAGAAAAGCAGACTGATGGGTATTTTTGCTGTTTTCTAAAGTGTCCTCAGCCTTGTCCGCTGACTTCTGTTTAAAATACTGCAAGAATGCCTTCCTTCTCGGTTCCCTAGAGGTGGTCAGCCAAAGCAAAGGCACATATTCTTCTCAGGATTCAGGAAGGGCTGTGGATCAGCACTCACAGACCAGCTCAGAGCTGGCTGCAACTCCACTTCCAGGGGATTTGACGCCCTTTTCAGGCCTCCACAGGGACCAGGCATGCATGTCGTGCAGATATGCATGCAAGCAAAACACCCACACACATAAAATTATAAACATCAAAAAAGAAATGATAGAAAGAAGACTATCCTGGTGCTGTGATCTTTATTAGGAACCCTGCTTTTCCCTTAGAAAGGGTGATCTCAGTACCCATGTCATTAGCTTTTATATGACTGGCTGGCATCTTAGACTATAGCTTAGTAGTAGTACTGCATTGATTGTGCAAGTTTATTGAATAAATTGGGGTTCTGATTTTCTTCCTACATGTGAAATATGTTTGATCTTTACCTTTTCATCTTTACTCTAATTTCAAGCCTGTGTGTGTGTGTGTGTGTGTGTGTGTGTGTGTGTGTGTGTGTATGTGTAAAACTATGAATTGGTTCTCTTCTTCCACAGTTTGGTTCCCAGGGTTGAACTTAAGCCATCAGACTTAGAGGACACACATAATTAGAGTTCCCAGCTGTCTCTCTCTGCCCTTTGTTTTCCCCCACTCTGCTCTGGTTTTGCCGCCTTTCTCTCCCTCCCGCCAGTTCTGCTTTAACTTTCCTGTTGCTATTTATCTAAAGTCATTGCTTAAACTCAGACAAAGTTGTAATAGGTCAACTCTTACTATATACTACATATACTATATACCAATTCAACACTGACAGCCCGTGTCCAGGTAAGAACTTTCATATGCCTTTCCATTAACCGTAAGATGTCTCTGGTTTATTGTTTTAAGGAAAACAATCCAGAATGTCAGATGGAAACAGTTTGGATGGTCACTCTACTATCAATTTTTGTTTTAATTGTAGGTGAAGTTAAAATGAACTATTTGGGAAAACCGTATGTAGCTATGGTTACAACCTACCAAATGGCAGTTCTTCTTGCCTTTAACAACAGTGAAACTGTCAGCTACAAGGAACTTCAAGACAGCACCCAGATGAATGAAAAGGAGCTGACCAAAACAATCAAATCATTACTTGATGTGAAAATGATTAACCATGATTCAGAAAAGGTAACCTTCCCAAGAGATTCCAGCCCTTAGCAGATAGAGGCTCTTGTATGGGATGTTGGCAGCTTTAAGGTTGTGTGATATTCACATGACCTGTGAGTTAGCTTAGCAACTTTCCTAGCAGAAAAGCCATTGGACTTTTCCAAAAATAAACAAAATACTATCAGTGGTTAACTGAATACAGTTTGAAAGCAACAGTTCCTCTGAGTCAACTCACTTGTTAGTATTGTGGCTACTGCAGCAGTTTCAGACAGAAGAAGTATATATAATGACTGGGCCTTAAAATAACTACTTTCTACATAGAAACAATAACATTCTGGTAAATGTGAAATCAGAAAAAACTTTTGTTTTAAATATAGGAAGATATCGATGCAGAATCTTCATTTTCATTAAATATGAGCTTCAGCAGTAAAAGAACAAAATTTAAGATTACTACGTCAATGCAGAAGGATACACCACAAGTGAGTACTGGTTTGAGTGCCATCTCTTCTAGAAATATTTAGGCAGTGCATTGAATGAGTCTGTTTTATACTGAGATCGAGCAAACCTCTGCATTCTAAAATTAATAACATGATAGTGCTTTTCTAGTTTATTCTTTCGTTTGTTGGCCTTACTGTCTTCCAGTATGTTAGTGTTTAAAAAAAATAGACAGCTTAGGCAAGACAGATCCAGCTCAGTTATCTACTCATTAATTAGCGCATATCAATTGTAGGTAGTTGTGGTTTTGTTGTGATATTTTCACATATGTATAAAATATATTTCTCTCCTTCCTCTCTTACTTTACTGCTGCCACCCTCTGCCCAGCCAGCCCCTCTACTTTGTTTTAATGACTCCATGAGTTGAATTCGGATTACTTAAAGGCACTTGGGCAACTTAAAAGTGTCTACACTTCTGCTTTAGTTAGGGTTTTACTGCTGTGTACAGACACCATGACCAAGACAAGTCTTATAAGAACAACATTTAATTGGGGCTGACTTACAGGTTCAGAGGTTCAGTCCATTATCACCAAGGCGAGAACATGGTGGCATGGTGCAGGTGGAGCCGAGAGTTCTACATCTTCATCTGAAGGCTGCTAGCAGAATATTGACTTCCAGGCAGCTAGGATGAGGGTCTTAAAGCTCACACCCACAATGACACACATATTCCTACAAGGCAAATAGTGTCACTCCCTGGGTCAAGCATATGCAAACCATCACAACTACTGAGCAAAATGCTTCTTTCTTGAATATTAGCTGGATATGAGGTGGAGCTGAGTGCGTAAGGAAAAGACAGTATATGAACATGAATGAGTGAGTGAATTAGTAAGTGTTGAACTTCAAATGGGCTACGTGAATGCTCTGCCAGTAAACTGTATTCCCAGCCCCATGTTTTATTTTAAAACATACTTAGGGCTTGTGAGTGTGGCTCAAAGGTAGAGTGCCTACCTCAAAGAAGGGAAGGCTGGAGGGGTGGGAAGTTTAGCTTTTCTTTGCCTTCTCGTTTAAAATGCCCTTCTTGACATGATCTAATTTCATGCTTGAAACTGTTTTTTATGAAAGAAAATCTTAGGAAATACTTATCAAGCGTGTGTATGGATGCACAGCTTGGCCTGGACAGTTTGGTATGTTGAGCGGGCAGGAGTGGGGTTGAGACTCTTGAGTGTAGTCGTGTGACGGGCTTTGGACTGAATTCAGCAGTGACCATTGCTTTGGTGTGCAGTGGGGTTTATTCGGAAACTTTCCTAGCTGCCTTTTGTGCTCAGAGTGGGGTGGGAAGTAGATACCAGGCCCTCTGGAAGAACTGTTCCAGGAGGGAGACATGCATAGTAATTGCCACGTGTCTTGAACTTTAATGTGACCAAGGTCTCCTTTTCTGTAGAATAAGTAATCTGAGGCATTTGTGTTTAAAAGCTGCTGTAGTCTGCCTCTGTGCATGCCTCAAGCCCTTGCTTTTCAGTAGTGATCACACTTTTCTGGCCTATCTTCCCTGTCTTCTCTGCATGAGACAGAAACCCCTCCCCTCGCCATAGCCTATCTGTTTTGTGCACTGAGAGCTAATCACTGCACCTTACTACAATTTCATCTGAAAGCATCTTGGCACAGAGGCTTACTGCCAAGACAACAGTCTTAAAATATTGTTATGTGCAACTTAAGTCCTTATTTATTGTGTATTTATATTGCGTTATAGTTTAGAATAGTGTAAACTTCAAAAGTTTGTCTTCACAAATCTATAATCCACTAGAGGTGTTACAGGATGGTGTGGTATTGGTACAGCCCCAGTATATGTTTTATTGCTGTGGTTGTTGCTGCTGCTTTTTATTGGTTTGTGTTGAGCAGTGTATGTGTTTAATAGTCAATGGTCAATTTTGGGTGTGGTTACTAGAAGCTGTTCTCCCTCCATCCCTCCCCCTCCTTCCCTTTTTATTTTGGGTTAGCATTTTTTTGACCCTGGTTTACAATAGGCTGAGTAGTCTAGGCTGAGTGACCTGCACATGACACCATGCCTGCCTTCTTACACAAAAGCCAGGCACGGAACTCTACCCGTGCTTATACAGCATAGAGAGCGCTTCACCAACTACGCTAACTCCCTAGACCCCTGAGTATATAATTTGTTTTTTAAGACTTTTTTGTTTTGTTTTGCCTGCAAGTTTGTTTGTGTACCTTATTCATGCCTGAGGCAAGAGTCCAGAAAGGGGAGGGGCTTGTTCACTGTGTGAAGACTGGAAACCAAGCCTGGATCTTCTATGAAAGAAGATCTCAGCTGGTAAAAACCATCAATGACAGTGTCCTATTTGTGGGGGACCCCCCCCCATTTTTCATAAAAACAGGAACTGGAACAGACTAGAAGTGCAGTAGATGAGGACCGGAAAATGTATCTTCAAGCTGCTATCGTCCGCATCATGAAAGCACGCAAAGTGCTTCGGCACAATGCCCTCATTCAAGAGGTAAAAGGGAAACGCTCTGGGCTTTGGGGCTGGAAGTTGTTAATGTTGAGGCAGGACTAATGTTGGCCAAATAGCATAAGGAAATGTTTGTTTTAAAGAGTTCTCAAAATTTCAAAATTTCAGTTTAGAGCCTACTTTGCTATGTTTGAACTAGAGATTCTAAACGTAAGTGTTAAATGGCCTTTCCATCTGGAGAAGAGAACCACTTCAGTGAGTGTTCCTTCATTCTGTTTGTGCACAAATATTTGTGTGGGACAAACATCCTAGGGTTTCTCAGCAGTGCAGAGCTTTCAACATGCACTGAAAGCAAGGTTTGTGGTACTAAGAAGAGCATCGGAGTAAAAGTAGCGTTAGCACTGAACAAACATGTTGATGATGTAGGTAGGTGACATTGTTGGTAATTTCACTATGTGTAAGCTTTACTCTATCTTATTCTGTACTTTATTTCCTCTTGAATGCAAGCATCAGGTGTTGATTTTCCTTTGCACACAGACTGCACTGTTGTTATCCTGTAGGGACTGATAGGTGTTGCACAGTGATGTGCTACCTATTCCATTGGGTCTCTTGTTACAGAACCCCATTTTCAGTTCAACAGTCACACACCCTTTCCTTTAGAATGTGAGGCTCCTTATAACTAATTGGAAATGGATGCTTTTGCTGATTAACTTGAATAGGTTGACTCCCTGTCATTCTCACAGGTAATCAGTCAGTCAAGAGCCAGGTTCAATCCCAGTATCAGCATGATTAAGAAGTGCATAGAAGTTCTGATAGACAAGCAATACATTGAGCGCAGCCAAGCGTCTGCAGATGAATACAGTTACGTCGCCTGACGCCTTCTCCTGGTGCGGCTGTGAGGTCATTGCCATCCCCATTTGGTGAGCTCCTGTGGGAGAAAGCAGGCCTGTGCCTCCATACTTTGGTCGTCTGGCAGCCCCTGTTTTTCTGCTGTTTACAACATCACCAGTGCCACGTCATGAGCGTCAGAGAAAATGCCTAGAGATATTTCAAGCTCATGTCTTTATGACGTTTCTTAAAACTTTATTAAAAGAATGAGTGAAGTATTGCTGAAATGTGGTATTTGGTTGGGTACCATGCTTTCTCCCCTTCACGTTTGCAGTTGATGTGTTTTTTTTTTTTTAATGTATCTTAAAGGACATAAAATAAAAACTTAAATATTGTAATATGACAGATAACCTAATAATTGTATCTACATTAAAATGACAAACATGATGTTGCTGCTTGTCAAATAAAAAAAATAAATAAACATAATGCCTTTTTCTATGTTGATGGAATATCAGGTTGGACAGAAAATAAGACATTTGTAAACACCCATGAGTCACCCAAGCAGCAAACAGCATTTCGTCATTTCGTATTGGTGATGGATTCTCTTGGGCTCCCATTAAAGCCTTCAGTTAAAACTGCCAGGGTTCTGGTTTGGAATACATAAGATTGTGAATTTGGGCTAATGGCATAAGCAGGTTTTGCATTTTGAGGACGATGTAATTCTATCTGGTTTTGGGATGTGCTGTACCACAGAGATGGGGCAGTAGCTACTGTGCAGTGACTTCTAGGCTGGCAGAAAAGAACTGTTCACTCTTGACTCGATCTTCATGATGCATCGACACTAACATAATGGAGTTGGCTCATCTCCCAGAGTTTGGGAGACTGAGTACAATGAATTCCTTCCAGCTCCCCTTGCCCA
The DNA here is from genome assembly GCF_011762505.2 of Arvicanthis niloticus. Taxonomy (NCBI): domain Eukaryota; kingdom Metazoa; phylum Chordata; class Mammalia; order Rodentia; family Muridae; genus Arvicanthis; species Arvicanthis niloticus. Next base: position 74,886,163 of record NC_047665.1, on the reverse strand, counting down.
TCGCTGGCACCCTTCCCCAGTGCAGATGACTCCCCCATCACAAGTTGATAGCAGTGCCCCTTAACACTAGGGCATTCCACCAGGCACCTTGTATAGGGACATGAGATTTCATGAGTTTTGTTTCTTGTAGATAACAGGGGCATTCAAATACTCTGGTTATCGTATTCTCCATCTGCCATCTTGAGATCACATTGCTGTTTTAAACCAGAGTATTTATATCTAACAGATAAGGCCTTACATCGACAATAATATTCTGAACAAATAAATAGTTCTTAATTTACATTCTCATGTGGTTCATATTTAAATTTATTTAATGATTGGTTGATTTGATTGTACCTTTTGTATCTCAAGTGTTCAAAAATCTACTGGACTTCCAATGACTTCTGCTGTCTTTATTATTTTGCCTTTCTACCTCATGTGGATAATGGCAAAGTGTATACTATTGTACATTCATGGTCAAAGAACAAGGCCCTTATTTTGATAACTTGTTGATAAGTTTTACAAATTTATAAATATTACATTAAGTCATAATCTGATACCAATTGTCAAGAAATGTTATGTTGAAAAGTAGAAAAATATTTGTAACAAATTTAAGTTTTCTTAACATTTTCTTCTTACTTACTGATGAGCAGAAGGAAGAAGGGAGTGCTGGTAAGTTGAGGCGCCATTTAGAAAGTGAAAATGTGTTGAATTCTGCCCCGCCTACTTCTTGCTCTGAGGTGACCCTGACAAGAGCTCCAGCTTGGCTTTGCCAGCTCAGAGAGGTTGGGCTCACTGCCACACCAGTGCTTAGGGGCAGAGTGGCTCAATTACAGGAAGGTAGGAGGAGGAAGGGACTTTTTTATGACTTATTTCGGGAGAGGGTGGGGAGGAGCCTCAAACATTTTTTAAAAGTCAGTTCTGACTGTAAAATGACTCTTGGAGCCAAGCTTGAAGATCAGATCTCCATGTTAAGGGAGAGAAATACATTCTCTCTCTCTCTCTCTCTCTCTCTCTCTCTCTCTCTCTCTCTCTCTCACACACACACACACACACACACACACACACACACCCTTATTTTTGACTCTTATGTTTTGGTCTACATTTTTATGGTCTCTGCTCTTTTGAAGCTCTTAGTCTGATACCAGTTAAATCTCTGGATATAAGTAAATACTAGTGGTTAGCTCTAGGTATCATGGACCTGGACTTACAACATTTCAGTTTCCTCCATCACTGAAGTTGTGATCAGTTGAGTCCTTATCTGAGTTTACAGGTGACAGCCAGTCCATCGTTAAGGGATGTCACACAGGGAGTCAAGCAGGAACCTGAAGCAGTAACTGTGGAGGAACACTGCTTGGTGACTTGATTGCAGGCTGATTCTTAGCTCTCTTTTTATGTAACATTTGTAGCTAGGGATAGTGTCAGCCACAGTGGCACAGTTACCATCAATTCACAGTCAACACAATTGTCCATGGACATGTCCTCAGTCCAATTTGATCTAAGCAATTCCTCAGTTGAGGGCTGTCTTTTTCAGAAGGTAACCTTGCTGTGAATCTTGTCGGTTTCAGGGACTTAACTAAAGCTGTTGAGGTGTTTACTTCTTGAACTTAGCGTGGAATGTTTTACCTTCCTTAAGAGCAGTGGTTCTCAACCTTTCTACTGCTGTGACCCTTTAATACAGTTCCTTGAGTCGTAATAATCTCCAACCATAAATTTATTTTGTGGCTATTTCATAACTAATTTTGCCAGTGTTAGGAATCATAGTGTAAATATCTGCTATGTGGCCCCACAGGAGTTGTGACCCATGTGTTGAGAGCTGTTGCTTCAGAGCGCTCTGCATCTAGAATGAGTTTTTATAGGATGAAATGTTTCACCTCCTTAGTTCATCCTGCATGCAGCTTCCCCAAGGCAATTGTTCCTCTTAGGAAACTTCTACAGGAGAAGGGCAGCCAGCTGATTAAAATGTAAACTCTTCCAGAGCGCCCTCAGACTCTAGAAGGAATGCTCAGCCAGGCTCTGAATATGCCTTGGTCCACTCAAGGTGACATGTGAAAATAACCATTACACCTAATATACATTGATTATAATTCATTCTTAGTTCTTGTGAAGGTTGGAGTGTGTCACCCCCAAATTAATGTCTATTCAGAACCTTCAGCTGTAATGTCATTAGGAAATGCAGGTTTTATAAATAAAATTGAGGTCATGTAGATTAAGGCAGGCCCTAATGTAAGGACCATTAACCTCACAAGAAACAGGGGATTTGGACGGACGGACACACACACACACACACAGAGAGAGAGAGAGAGAGAGAGAGAGAGAGAGAGAGAGAGAGAGAGAGAGAGAGAGAGAGAGAGAGAGAGAGAGTCTAAAGGTACATTCTGGAGTGATGAAGGCATAAGCTGAGTAATTCCATGGTTTTCCAACAACTACTACTAAAATATAGAAAGAAGTGATACAGGGTCTTCTGGAACCTTCAACAATTGCATGGTCCACCTCACAACTGACTCAGACTTCTGCTCTCCAGAACACTGAGACAATTTATTCAACCTTGATTGGCTTGGAACTCACTATGTAGACCAGGCTGATCAGCAACTCAGATCCAACACCTCATGTCTCTATGTTTTGAGCCTACTGTGTATACCACACTTCGTGTATAACTGCTGTCTTTTTCTTCCCTCCATCCCCACCTCCTTACTTATTTCTTTCCTTTTTTTCTTCCTGAATTATTATTTTATGCATAGGAGTGTTTGGCCCACATGTGTGTATGTGTACCTCCTCCATGCCTAGTGTTCACAACGGTCAGAGAATGTCAGATCTCCTGGGATTAGGGAGATCTCATCTGGTTGTGAGCTGTCATGTGACTGCTGGGAATAGAACCCAGGTCCTCTATAAGATCCACAAATTCTCTTAACCCCTGAGCCAACTCACCAGGCTCTAGTTTCTCTTGCCTTAAGTTTCTGCGTTTCTTAGTCCTGGAGGGGACACACCAGCCTGCCTCTAGTCCACTCCCTAGTGTCCTGTCAAGCTATCCAGCTACCTCCAGAGTCTGGAAACTAGTGTACAACCCAGAATATGAGGTAGATGGCGGCACACAGGGCCCTGTCTTCTTCTCATACTACCTTCTCGCCACACTTTATTACCATCAACTGTGTTTTTGTTTTTTTATGGCCGATTCTGGATTTCCCAGATGCCTACAAGCCCAGTCCAGTGACTTCCTGACTAGTCCCAATTTCCTCTGACCTCTGACACAGGCACTGGGTTGGCTGCAGCCCTAGCTGGAGTTAGATTCCAGGTACACTGGTCCTGTACCATACCATGTGTCCCATCGACCTCTTTGTAGCTTGGCTCCACTAGTGTTTCATGCTGGGGGACCACTAGGTCACTTTGGTGCTCCAGAGCTACAAAGAACACGTGACTGCTGCTGGCTTGCAGAGGATTCTTTGAGGCCTCTTTCTGCAAACTATGTTCCTCTTTGACAGTGGCCTCTCAACCACTGTTTGCATCAAACTCCTGGGATGCACATGCTGTTACAGGCAAGAAGCTCATGACTGCCTCTGAGACTAGGATCCACAAATCTAAGACTTAAGCTATGCCAAGATAGCTTTGTTCTGAAATACATTTTATAGCGTATGACTTATGGCCTAGCTTTGGTTCTGATTCCAGAAAAGTTTGAGAGTTCTTCCTCTTCCCCATGCCCTCACTCTCCCATCTCTTTCCTGGGTCACTATGTGTCCCAGGCTGGCCCACTACTCACTATGTAGCACAAGCTGGCCTCAAACTTTCAATCCTATCTCAGCTTCCAAATTGTTGATACTACAGTCATCCTGAGAAAGAATTTTATAGCATGTATATCTAAAATACACCAATCACTTTTGCCTCTCATATAAGACAATTCTGGCTAAACCCACTTAAAAGTACTTTCTAGAATTCATAGAGGAGTTTAATGTGTAAAAGTCCACAGATGCTACCTTGCTTTCTCTAGAAGGATGAGGACTGAGGACATGCACTTCCATTATCCTAGGCTCCCATGATCTGGGCAGCTAGAAACCTGTTCTCTAGAATGCAGGCCTCTGTGTCTCAGAAGCCAAGTGTCAGTAAAATCTAGGACCAATTCCTTCCAACTATCACCTTTACAAGAGTATCTAAAATTTTTCTTTTCAGCCTGGCAATAATGTTTCATATCTGTAATCCCAACACTTGAGAGGCTAAGACATACTGATTGCCATGGGTTTAGGCTATCTGGGCAAGAGTGTGAGACTCTGCTTGAAAAACAGGGCTGCAGAGATGGCTCAGAATAATACATATTATTATTACAGAGGACCAACCCATGCTGTCTCATAACTCCATAGCAGCTCTCGGAAATCCAGGGCCCTCTGGATTCTGAGGGCATCTGTACCATCACCTGCATAGACGTACACACACACACACACACACACACACATATTTAAAAATGAATCCTTTGAAATAATCATGTGAAGGCTGGAGAGATGGTTCAGTGGGTTAAGAGCACTGGCTGTTCTATCAATGGACTCTGCCTCAATTCCCAACATACCATGGCACTCACCACTATTTGTAATTTCAGTTCTAAGGGATCTGGCACCCTCACACAGACATGTGTAGACAAAAGATCAATGCACATAAACAAATAAATAAACAGATAAATATCAGTCAATTAATGAAGTAAAGTTATATCTTCTTTCAGGAGTCATTTCAGGGTATTTATCAGCACCAGAGCAAGGACCTGACTTTCAGCCCCTTGTCAAAAAAACAACAACAAGATGTAGAAATAGTGTCCCTTTCATCTGAAGCATCATAGTTTTTGGGTTTTTTGAAAACTGGCTTCCTGCAAGCACTCCTACATAGGAAGGGCTACCATTTTTTCAAGGCATGGTGTGTTTCTGCCACTCTGAATTAGGCCTGAGCCTGGAGCTCTAGTTTAGAATTGTGTGTGGAGCGCCCAGTACAATGGCGATTATTAGAGACTCTGGCAGTGCCCCGGAGTTGACGAGTCAGCAAAGCCTACGCTCAGGGAGCAACTGGATTTGGAGGCCAAACTACCCCTACTCAAGTCCCCAATCCCATCACCTTCTCAAGGGACACATGCCAGCCTAGACACATGCCTGTCTCCCTCTTGTGGCAGCAAGTGGAGCAATTCACCTATTCAAGCAACTGATTTTCTACTAGAGCTATGAACTAGTGTTTTCCTCGGGATGTCATAGTAACCAGTGCAAAATCAGGCTGCAAGAGCAAGAGCGAATGCTACAGCACCTGGCTTGTTTAGGAGGACTGCAATTCTGCATCCAGCCCACGGGTGCAACAGAGAGAAATGCAATGTGCTGAACAATTCATCTCCACTTAGTGCCTGGCAAAAGCTGACCCTAAGAAAATGACTTAACATTTCTCAATGAACAGAAGCTACAATAACGTGGAGAGGCTCCATCAGTTTCCTAGCTCTGTGCCTAGTGTTAAGTCATGTTTGCCTTTGGTGAGCGCATATGCCGCAGCAAACAGTAAAAACAATACAAACCATACTGCCTGATGTGGTGGTACACGTGTGAATCTGGCACCTGGGAGGTGGGCCCAGGATTGATTTCAAGTCTAATAGGGTTTACTCTTGATCCATTTATTTTTCCTTTCTCTTTCATCTCTCCTCTTTCTCCCCCAGGTCTTGCACAGCCAGGGTCTGTGACAGCAGTGTATGAGTCTTCTCACAGAACTCCTTATCCTGAACCCTCACCTCTCCCAGCTTCCTCATTCTTTCTTTCTGAATCACAAATTTCTTGAGCAGTGTATCAGTCTTCCTCCAGAACACCCTGTGCTGAATCCTCCTTACCTATCCCAGGCTTCCTCATTCTTTCTTTCTGAATCACCGATTTCTTTATCCTTCAGCTGGATCAGAAGCATATGGACACAGACTGCCAGATCTGAGCAGGGCATGTTGAGAAGCAAGTAGATCATCAGCTGGTTCAGAATGGATAAATCTGAGGACTGGCAGTAATCCTCAGGATACCTGTCCAGCTATGTCTCCAGGAAGGTAGAGATGTGCTTGGGGCACTGTAGAAGCAGCAGAGTCAGAGGTCTGGTCTGTCTGCTCAGCTCTCCCATGGGCCCTCACGGAGAGCTCCCAAGTAGAGGATGATCAGAATATAAGCACATGGGCATGGTGGGAAGAGGTGTGAGGTTCAAGTGAGCAGGAGACTCTGTGTACCTTATGCTCAGGCTCTGATGGAGCCTTCCTCCATCAGCTGGAAAAACCTATCTGGGATGGGCAATTCATGCCCATCCTTTAGGGAACCCTGATCTGGATACTTCAACGTTAGTACCCATCAAAAGAGATCCAAGCACCTCTTGTACAGATGGGAATATTGCTTAGCCTGTGGTGTCAGATAATAGGGCTCCAGGTGAGAGCTTGTTTACGACATGAGGGACAGTCACACATGTCAGGACCTCAGCTCTCTAGGGCCACCTCCTCAGTAAACACTGCCTGAGCTCATCCCCTGGGTTCTAGCAACTGTCTAGGAGAACAAACAGGCTCAGATTTAGGCAGAAGCCCCTGAAAACCGGCTCAGGAGAGGCTGAGGCCTCTGAACTGGGCCACTCACTTCCAGGATATGTACAAGAAGGCAGGGTCAAAGGAGTCCCTACCCTGCAGGGATGGTTCCAGGTGACTCACCAGCTTTTCCACCATGTCTGCACTGAGACAGGACTGTCTACAGGGCCCCTTCAGGTCCTTCAGGGCACACTCATGCTCACCCTGTGGAAGATCATGAAGAGAAGGTCCAGTCAGGAAATCAGTAGCCACTTCCCAACTGACTCAATGCCACAGGATACAGAATTTTTTCTCAGTTGTCAAAGTTAAACAAGCATCCTATTGGGGGTTTCTGGAATCTCACCTGCGCGTTAGAGAAATTACTGTCCTGTGTAGTCCTTCCCTGAGTTGTCCTGTATCACATTATGTCCTCATGGGAAAATGTCTGGAGTTTGTGGACATAATGGTGGACCCAGCAGCTCCAGAAAGTAGCAAGGGGCACATGGTGGGCTTTCCTGGCACCTGAGCCTTGTGTACTCTGGAGACAGCAAGAGAACACCCTGTTTAACAAGGTCTTCAGACAAATGAGCCTGCTGAAACTGGTTCTGACTTGGCTGCCTGGCCATCAGGGTTCCACATTATGTTAAGTCTATGGTCAGGTAAGTGAGGTTATTTTCTGGGGTCTCTTTTACTGAACATTGTCCTTAGAGAAGACTTTCCAAAGGAATGTTGAGATGCTAACTGCTCTCTTTGGACTGTCATGTGTAGAACTGTTACCCCAGCCTATCTCACCCCAAACTTCCAAGGCAGGACTATGTGCAGATGGTGTCCTGGCTTTGAGGAAATTACATTTCAGAAGTGCCTACCGCCTAAGTCCATTTGTAGCCTCAGCCTTAACCCCTTCTTACTCTAACACTGGCTGCTTTTATTTTGTTTCTGTCTTGAGTGTGTGAGGAAATGACTGTGGGGTGGTGGTGTCTCTCTCTCTCTCTCTCACTGTGTGTGTGTGTGTGTGCGCGCGCGCGCGCGCGCGTGCACGCACACGCACATAGGTATGGTGTCTGTGTGTGCATGTCTATGGTGTCTGTGTGTGTGTGTGTGTGTGTGTATACACGGCTATGATGTCTGTGTGTGCATGCATGTCTATGCTTTGATCTCAGAGACATCTGTTCCAGTGTTCTTGGGTAGGGATTATCTGGACCAGATCAAGTTCCCTGCCTCTTGTTCATTTTAGGGTTCAATTAAGAAAGGTTGCTGTGGTAGTTGAATAGGAATGGCCCCCTAGGCACACATGTTTGAATGCTTGCTCCATAGGGAGTGGCACTGTTAGGAGTGGTCTTGTTGGAGTGGGTGCGGCCTTGTTGGAGGACGTGTGCCAGCATGAGGGCAGGCTTGGAGGTCTCCTATATGCTCAAGCTATGCCCACTATGACACACAGTCTCCTTTTACTGCCTGCTAATCAAGATATAGAACTCTGAGTTCCTTTTCTAGTACCAAGTCTGCCTGCACACTGCCATGTTTCCCACCATGATGATAATGAACTAGACCTATGATAAGGTCATCCAGCCACAAATTCAAGATGGTAAAATTCACAGCGGTAAAAGACTAAGACAGTTGCAGTTCTCAGTAAATGCTGTCTCACCCACTCATCTGCTTAGCAAGTGGAAGCTGGCCCCCAGCACTGCTTTAGAGTTGGTTCACACCAGAGACGGTTGAGTCAGTTTCCATCTAGATAGTCCTTGCAGCATGCTTTCCAAACTGAAGTCTGATGGTTTGGATACCCAGCCCTAGAAGATTGGAAACATGTGTTGACATATCTGCTCTCAAAGTCCACTGTGAACAGCTGATGACACTGAATGGGCTGCAACAGGGAGGCTAAGCCAGAGTCCAGCCTGCAGCTTCTGTCATTAGTTTATCCATCTTATGTACATGGACGCTCTGCTCACATGTATGCCTACGCACCAGAAGAAGGCACTGGACCCCACTAAACACTATCGATAGCTGTAAACACCATGTGGTTGCTGGGAAATGAACTCAGGACCTCCATAAGAGCAGGACAGAACAGAGTAGCCAGTTCTCGTAACTGCTGAGCCATCTCTTGAGCCCCTGCCAGCTTCCCCTCTCTCCCCCAAAACAGGAATTCTCTATGTGGCTCTGGCTATTCCAGAACTCTGAAACTAGCTTTGTAGACCAGGCTGGCCTCAAATTCAGAAACCCACCTGCCTTTGTCTCCCTAGTGCTGGAATTAAAGCTGTGCAGTCAAATGCCTTGCTCCGCTAGCTTCCTTTAAAAGCAGGTTTCTGCTTCGAAAATAAAGCACCATGAGCACACACCTTTGCAGAACTTGGGGGAGTAAAGCCTGGGTCTCATGGAGTGTGGCTCACTCACTCTGAGGACGACTGAAACTCCTCTGTGGTCTCAGCATCAGTGCACACTGCAGTAGGCGCCTTCTCTAGAGTCTCCTCAGTAAGGAGAAAATGCCAACTGGCTTCTCCTTTGGCAAATGAGCTGACAAAAAGCAGGCAGAAGTAAATGTTGACATGTTGGAAATGACGTTGGTCGTGCTGGTGTCCATACAGCATGGAGAAGTGCCACACCACCACTGCCCTGCCAGCAGCGTCTATAGTGAACAAAGATCCTGAGGTTCCCAGTGTTTAAAGTGACCATGTGACGCAATGTTTTCCAGCCCACTGTCTCCTTACAACCATGAGGGTTTTGGAAGAATGTTGTTTTCCTTCTAAGTGATGCTGTGATTCCCTGGGGGGCCTCACACATGCTAGGCAAGTGTCCTGCCACAGAGCTGTACCATGCCAGTCATTTCACTGTTGGAAACATCGTGGATTTTCCTGGAAATTATCTAGTCATGCAGTCATGTTAAACCCCCCCCCCCCCCCCCGTTTTTTGATGTCCCCACCACTTCTCTAATCCTTCCATGCCCAGAGTCCCATCTTTACTCTGTGTTCTTGGTGGTTCCTGCCGCAGAGTTATTCACTGCTGACTCCTTGACAGCCCACTCTCTCAGTCTGACATTCTTGGCCAATGGTTTAGTGAGCCAGTGATCTCACAGTTAGCTTTGTCTGCAACTGTGTTGAGACCTCACAAGTACTTTAGAACCATGGACAGAGGACAGCATCTAAACCCCGGGGAAGAATCTGGGCCCTTCATCTATGTGCACCCTCCATAGTTTTGTCGCCATTCCTCTGCAACGTTGTAGTGGCTGCTGCTGCAGACTCCTCCAGCTCTACATACCCAGAGATCTCTGATGTCCCCTCCTTTATCCTGAAAGTTTGCCAGCAGACAAAGCAAGGCAGGAAAAAACACTGGAAAGAGAACCAGAGAGGAAGCCTGGAGCAGGCAGTAGCTCCTCACCACTGCCCCCATGTGGAGAAATAGGACATAGCGGATGAGAACGCCCCAAGAAAACTCACCTTCAGAGCAGTGTAGTGATTTTATGAAGAGAGCCTCCCAAGCCCGGATTTCATGGGATAAGAGCTAGTTCTGAAAAAAAGCAGTGACTGAGAAGTGACTGTCTATGCTCTATGTACATCCCATAATAACCTTTCCTAGTGACTGAGTCTGAAGTGAGCCAGAGGCAGCTGTCAGGGGTGCCACTTCACTCTCCATCCTTGCAGGCACCATGCAAGCCCCCAGGCTCCTCAGGACACAGACCTTCAGGTGTCCCAGACAAACAGAGAGGCTGGCAGAACTGCCTTCTCTGAGTGAACCTGCACTTTGAGCCTCCTTCTCTGAGCTGGGGCTGTCATCTTGCCTCAGCTGCAGGCCCTGCTGCCTGCAAATCTACATTTAAGTACACTAAAGACACTTTTAAGGCAGTGTAAAGACACCAGAATTAACAACTGACAAACACCAGAAACACCATAAGTCTCTGTCACTTGCAAATGCAAAAGGACTATAAAGTAACTTCAGATGCCCGAGATGACTTTGTTCAGTTTGACATAAGTGGAATGAGATACCTTTTCCTGTCTGAAAAATGGCCAGCATGAAGCAGACCAGCTGGTGTACCGTGAAGAATGAGAAACAGTAACCCACATTTATTGCTGACTTCAAAATAAAAATATATAGTCTCTGTGAAAACTGTGGCAGGATTTTCGCTGTACAATATATTTAAATATTAGTGCCAGTGAGGGCTTATCATTGGACAGGGGAATGGGAGGCAGAGATAAGAGTTGGAGAGTGAGAGTGAGCATCTCCAGAGAGGGAAAGTGAGAAGGAACCAAGATGGAGGACAGACAGGAAGAAGATCCTGATCCTGTGTGGTCTTAAATAGCCACAGGTAGTTATATCATCTAGGGATAGAATAATTGGGATAACTTCTCTAATCTAGGTGGGAAACTTGTATCATTATCAACTGGCCCTGAATTTATTGTGTGGGCATCTTGTGAATTGAGAATTTATAGATATATAAATCTGACTGGGTAACTGTAAGCTTTAAGAGTATTGACTTTACTGGGTTACTTGGTATTGTGATATCTCATAACGAGGTGGGAACTCATTAAATGGGAGCTTGTGTGGCAGCAACCCCACCAAAATATTAGCCAGTCTGGTGGAGACATCTGAGGGGGCGGCGAGCCAGAGAGTCTGCCGAGATGAGAACACACCCCTAGAGGGTTATTGGAATGTAGGACGCCAACCACAGGGGGGTTAGGGCTGGCTAGAAGAAACTCAACACTCCAGAGGCAAGTGAACTTGGGATGGGAATGCAGTGACCTGCTGCTGTTGGAGCTAACTAGAGGTAATGGTGGTGGGACCATGCTGGGGCTGAGAGTTGCCGGCAGCAGCTAGGGAAGCCTGTGGTTTCATTTTTTAATATTGCCTTCAACAGAAAATCACTTCCCATTATGTGGAATGTCAGCCTCCACCTAGCAGGATAGAAAGGTGGAGGCTGATGGAAGTCTTCTGGACCATTAGTGTTGTGATGATCACACACACACACACACACAGGTGCTCTTACACAAACATACATACACAGACAAATGCAAACATGTGCACATGCACATACCTTGAAAACCCACAGAGTCATGCGCACACACACACACACATGCATCCACACACTTTTGATCTTTTAACATTTCATTCTGATTTCCTGAAGAACAGTTTGGTGGAAGGGTTTACAGGTGAAATTCTACTTGACTCAGGCTAGTCTCTCTCCACATGGCACCACAACACCAATTCCAACATGCATGCTCTCCAGTTCTGGCTCTGATGACCACAACACTGACAGACCCAAGGGTTTGCTGGTCGGTCGTCACACAGGTGGTCAGGACCATTACCTGACAGTGTGTGGTATACACATGCAACATCCCAACAGTCTCATAAACTCACAGGGACACCCAGAAACTCTTAGAGCATCAGATCCCTGTGGTAGGTGAGCAGGTATCACATCACTTCTTCAAAGCAAACTCACAACCCAACATAAAGCAGATTTTGAACAGCACTGAGCTTGGCCTAGATAGGACCTCAGGGTAGTGCAGTCTCAGAAAACCCTCTCCGTATTCCCTAAGCTTCCTCTAGCTCACGACCTATCACACCACATATGCAGTAGCTGGAGGTAGCCTGATGACTGGAGATGCAGTAACAAGAGATTTTGTCCCAGGCTTTGGAGAGACGAAGCTCAGCCTCAGGAGACACTGGGCAAAAAAGCACTCTACCTGCTTCTGGGCCTCACCTCTCCTGAGCCTGAAGGGCATGTTCTCCTGACTTTTATTTTCTCCTATTAAGTTTGGATGGTGGTATAAGATAATTTTATAAGCCCTGCATTTGCCTGGCAAGTCAGTGTCCTCACTAAGTGAAATGCTGCTTTAAGAGGCGTGGTGCCAGCCAAGGAGCCTGAAAGTGCTCCAGGCAAAACTGCTCCTCCTTGCTCCATGTGACCCCACTCCCCTCCTGTCTCAGATGTTATTCTATGAAGCATGCCAAGCTTAAAACCCCACATCTCCAGCTCCCTGGACTCCCGAGACCTGTGTTCTCATCCCCCTCTATCTCCATCCCACTCTGATGTCACTCAAGGTGACCTCATGCCACCTCTGCTCCTAGGAGCCACACCTTGAAAGATCCAGCAACTTGCCTCCCATGTGGCAACTGTGGAATCAGCTCTGAGCATCTAAGTAAGAAAGTATCCATGTGCAGCTTGCAGGCCCTGGACTGGTAAAAAGAAACCACAGAGGCCACACAGTGGTCAGTGACTGCACCATAAAGAGCTAGCCTTGGACAGAGGAGTGCAACCTGGTATGGCTGCCTATTGCTCTGAATGTCAGACCAACCCTGAAAGGACCATTTGCCTGTCAGAAAAGGGTTGGATCCTGGCTTCTTATTAAGTTCCAGGAAGAGCAGGCCTCAGGGTTTGTCAAGTTTGAATGTTGATGCCTGGTGGAAAGTTGATGCTACACCAGAGAATCTGTAAAGATGGATTCTGCTTTTACTCAATATGTGATAGAGAGAACGGAGGCAGTCAGCAAGACAGAATGGGCCAGGATGAAGCCAGTTGTGGGAAGCCACAGTAAGGCTGTCCAGCTGTCCTGAACTCTCCACCATGGACAATGCTACGGGAGAGAAACAAACTCTTTAGCTCTGAAGCACATGTCCATCTTCTTGTAGCATGATACATCTGTGCCCTGCTTGGAATCCACTGCAGAATGTGATCCTGCTCTCGTCCTGGCGGTCTGGACTTGATCTACACTGTGTGCCAAGGTTCTCCACACTTCAGCCTGAGTTCGTTGGCCTGTGGAGTGTAGATTTACAAAACAATCCATGCTAAGCTGGCTATACACCAACATTGGTGGTCTCGGTCTGTTCCTAGCCTGGTGCATGGCCCGAGACCGCAGGTTTGTCCTAGCCAACTCCTCTCCCACATCTGCCTCTCCAGAGCTCCAAATTCACTCTCTCAGTCTCCCAGCCACCTGCAGGCATGCTCTCACCAGCTGGCACTCCACTGCAGTCCCTAGAGCTCCATCCTTGCCCAATCTGTCCATTTGAGAGACTGGCCGAATTCCACCCCAGCTATGTTCTTTCCCTTTGTCCTACCTGAGTCTCTGTGAATGGAAAACATCAATCTTAGTTTAAAATCAACAGATGACACAACTGCTGCGCTCGGAATCTACCATCCTAAAAACTCATCGACTATTCTATGTTGGAAATCTTCCGGTGGCACAAGCTGGCACCAGGTCTAAGAGTTCCAGGTCTACATCCTGCCTCCTCTCGCTCCCAATCTCACTGTCAAAAAGGCCATTCCTTCCTCCTGCATCCCCTCTTCCTTTCTCAGACTTGGAAGGCCTGCCTCCTCCTTTTACCCAACGATTGGCTTCTTGTCATCTTTATCACCCAATCAATTAAATGGAAGAAAACTCTGCTACAGTGGGTCACTGCTATTCCTGTTGCAATATATAAATACTTGAGTAAATCTGGGAAACCGACACAGACCACATAGGAATCCTCATGAGTTCCATGCCCGTTTCACCCCAGTACGACTACTTTGGGCTAAAACACAAAAAGCCTGTGTATGCTGGCCTAGAGGCACTTCCACCTGTCGTCCTCCCAGGTAAACACTTTCCAGCCCAACTTCCATCAAGCTGCAAAGCCCGTAGCTGCTCCACCCACCCAATGCTCTGTCCTCCTTTGCTTTCTTCTACCCTACTCAGTTCTGCACCCTTCCTGTTCAATGTCACTGTAGAACTGAGTACATTCAGAAAATTCCGGAGCTTGGTGATGTGCACCTGTGAGTCCCGGGGTGGAGTTTCTGAGGAGGGTCCACTGATGAGGGAATGCACACACTGGATATGCACAGCACTATCCCATTGGTCTGGACAGGATCACAGAAATCAGCTAAGCCCCCTGATTCTCATCTGCTTCCTGACTTGGTGGGGTGTGAACTGCTCAACACCTCCTAGCCCTTCCCTCCCTCCCCTCTCTCCACCCTCCCCAACCTCCTGAAACTAAACCAGAAACCCCTGTCATGGACACCTGGTCGATTGGACCTCAAAGCGCATGACCTTGGCCATGAGGACCCCAGCAAATGGTGAGCGGCCTCAACTTTTCTCTTTTCCTGCACCACTTTCAGGCATTCACTCAGCCTCTGCCAAACAACCAGCTTTTTGCCTCTTTCCCTCTAGGATAATCTGTGTCCACATAGCCTCTCACCAAACCAGTGTAGTCTGCCTGGGTATACTGCTGTGCCCTGTCCACACATGCTGAACGAACATCATAACCACAATTCAGGTAATGAAACAAATACTAACAATTTATTAAAACCAATAATTAGAAGCATGAAACATTGAAAAAATCAGAGGAGTAAAACGACTTATTTCTCAGGGGAATGTGAGAGATGGATGCAGGTCAGGGAGAGCTGCTACATTAACATCAGGAAATGATTCGGTTGGGACATCAGACTGGTGCTGTCTGAACAAATAGACCCCCTTGGTGATAGGGGGTGACAGAGTCATTCTCTAAGGAGGTAGACCTACTGCACCAAGGGCAAGATGTGTGAAAGACCACCGTGCTGACATGGTGACCACAGGTTCCACAGCTGCTAGCAGGTGTGCTGGCCGGACCACTGATGTTACATCTGGCTCCAATAGCAGAACATTCTGGTGGATTGGGGGCTCTCTGTCACTGGTGCCCAATCTGGTTCCAGCTGCAGTTTCACTGACGGAACCCACAAGTCAATTTCTGAATCTCCAGATATGTGGCTCCCCAGATCTAAGGATGAAGACAAATCTGCAGGCAATGCAGGCTTGTGCAGAAGGGGAAGTGGTGGTGGGGGTGCAAGAGGACCTTGAGGTCCTCAAGATGAGAACTTCTCTCAGCCTTTCCGAAGACAGAAGAGACCATGTCTGTTGGGAATCTCGACCATGTCTTATAAAAGGTCATGTGCCCAGGCCAGGGTCGAGTGACAGCTTCTGCAAACAGGAGCCTCTCAAGCCAATCCCAGTGCACCAGGTACTGAACCTCACACACAGGGTTTCAAACACCTACCTGAGTCTTCTTCATCCGCTCTCTCTGACTCATTGGACTCTTGTTGCAATTCCATGAGAAGAATATGAACACGAAGTTTCAGATCAGAGTAGGGCATGTTCACACTCAAGTAGGCCTTCAGCTTTTTCAGGATGGACAGGTCTGAGGTCTGACAAAACTCCTCAGGGTATTTGTCTATCCATGTGTCCAGGAAAGAACAGAGGATGCTGGGGAGAGGGGATGGACAGCACAGTCGATGGCCAGGTCTTTCCTTTTTCAACCCTCCCTTGGCTTCTGCCTACAGGGACTACAAGGAAGAGATCCAGCCCTGTGCAGAGGAGTACTGTGAGCAGGGCTGTGAGGTCCTAGTGAGCAGGGAGCCTCACACACCTCATTGCCAGCCTCTAGTGGAGAACAGTTGAGCAAGCCTCCTGGCATGGCCTGGTATATGGACAGAGTCTCACAGCGGCACTTAGGCCCCAGACTCCCCCATCGCACCACTTGCAAGAACCATGCCCATGCAAGTCTCATCCTGCAGGCACTGCTTGGACAACAGTATGGTATTAGAATCCAGGAGAAGAACGAGAGCAAAGCACTGGCTGTTCCTTACCTTAGGATCCCAAATGACCCCACACTGGAGACCCAAGTCCTTCCTCTTGTTGCAAAGCTCACTTACCTCTTTACTTGTTCATCCTCTTTGCAATCCGGGCAGAAGTATGCATACCTAGAGGAGACCAGAACAGATGTCACCTGTAAAATCACAGGCCCCCACCTAAAAGTCATCTAAGGGGCAGGTGGCTACCTGGACATGAGTCAAAATACAGAACCTGGAAGTTCTGTCTGCTCTCAGAATTATTAGTTCACCTACATACAGTATGTGCTTCAAAGATGTTTGTGCAATGGGTGAGCACAAACATCTCTATTCAGACATCTCAGTGGTCACAGGTCTCTCAGATTGCCCTCCATAGGTCTCCACTCTGGACACATCTATATTGGGTACTTCAATAGGAATTCTGGAATGTTCTCTACAAATGGGAGAAGTGCTTCCACCAAGGCCTCGGAAATATTGGGCAAAAGATAGAAAGCTTCTTTAAGGTACAGAGGACAGCTACATTCATTAGGGTCCCAGTTTGGACAGCACCTCCCTTGGGCCAAGCCTGGGGGAAGCATTTTTCACTCCATACTTCTGGGTACAAGAAGTGGAAACAGTGCTTTCAAGAACCAACAAGAGAATCTCAGACCTCTGGCCTTGGAGGTGGACACTCACCGTTTCAACAGGAGATCCATCACATGCTTTGTGGTAGTGAAACTTCTGTATGCATCCAGGAAGGCAGGGGCAAAGAAGCGGTCTCCACCCCGCAGGGATGGCACCAAGTGGTTCACCAGCTTTCCCACCATGTCTGCAGTGATGCGGAACTCTCTACATGGCTCCTTCATGTCCTTTGGGGTACACTCATGCTCACCCTGAGGAGACAACACCATAGATGATTCAAACAAACACAGGTCTGCAACATTCTCAGTGGTTATCATCACTACAAGTCTTCCTCAATCATTACAGTGTCAAACACACACAGCAAAACTAGGGGAAATTTTGAGAGTTCCGAGAGGGTACCTTGTCTGTGTGGTCCTGCACCTGGCTGTCCTGCATCAATTCTGTTTCCTTCTGGGCAAATGGCCAGAGGCATCGGAGGCAAGAAAAAATCATGAATTTCCAGATCCCTCCATTGCCTTCACTCTTGTCTTTCTTGAGGCCTGAGCCTCGAGTAGTCCAAAGACCGCAAGAGAACATCCTGCTCTCTCTAAGCTCATGGACAAGTGAGCCTGCTGGGCTATCCCTAAGCAGTTGGCTGTCTGGTTGCCAGGGTTCTGCATTGTTGGGTCACTGTCTGGGAAAGTGATGTCACTTCCTGGGAGTCTCTTTACTGTACCCCTCCACACAGGGCTTTCCCTAAATGCTTGTAGGTACCCTCATACTTCCCATGTACACAAGTGGACACAGATACCTGGGTGTGAACTATTCCACTGCTCCAGTGGATGTCTGGATACAGGCAGCACCTGCTGGTTATAGGCAGCACCTCAGCTTTCACTCTGACTCCCTACGATGACATCTCTGTCCCTATACCTGAAGTCATCCCTGCTCACAGAAGCCCACTTTAAACCTTAGCCATGGTGCCTGTGCCAACCCCCAGCCCCACAGTGTCAGTGTTCTTGCATGGCAATCATCTTTCTCAGGACAAGTTCCCACCCTTGTGATCATTTTAGAGTTCAAGCCCAGAGGTGCAGCTCTCTGTAAACTGCTGGCCCAGCCACATCCACCAGCTTCAAGATGGAAGCTGGCCCCCAACACTGTTTCAGAACTGATTTGTCCTCCATTGTTTCTGCTTCAAGTTCCTGCTTGAGTCCTTGTCCTGACTGTCTCCAGTGATGACCTGTAGCCTGCAAGAAACCTTTGGCTTCCCTGAGGTACTTTTGGTCATGGTGCTTGTCACAGCAACAGAATGAAAGCCCAACACCATAATTTCTATGTCACCATCCATGTCATCTGACAGCCAACCTCTTCTCTAGTTGCTCATCCCCTCCCTTCCTGTGAAATGAGATCATTTCTTCCTTTTTACTCACTGATTGCTTTTTGTGTGCACCAGTGGTCTCTGCTCCAAAGTCCTTTGCTTTCAAGCCATGGCCAGACCTCATTCACAGTGATTAGGGAGCCAGAGACTGATGAGGTAATACCATGGGCATATCAGGACTTCACAAGGAGCTCTAGAGGGGCAGTTTTAGAGTTCATGAACATGGTGTTCCCCTTGTCAACATGAACTGCACTTCTCCCTTTACTCCTATTTAGATGTTCCCATGGTTTCTGTGACAGATTCCTTCAGTTCTATGAGCCTGGGCATCGCTCTACACCTTTGTTCTGAAAGTTTGCCAGCAGGAAAAGCAGTGCAGGATAAGATCCTGAGAGGAGTCCTGGAGGATGCAGCAACTCCTCCCTACAGCCCAGCTTTACCAATGGCAGCTGAGCCTCACCACTGCCCCCATGTGGAGGAATCGGATATAGCAGATGACAATACAAGGAGAAAATCACCTTCAGTGCACTGTAATTATTTTATAATAATTTAAGGAGCTGGGTAGCAGTTTCCCAGCAGGAGGTATTTGAGCCACTTATAGAGGATGGCCCTTTGCTGCTGCAGCCTGATGTAGCAGATCCATTTGACAAAGCAAGTGAGATTTCTTTTGGCCTGGATGTTCTGACCAATGCCAAAGTTCTTGGGCCTTTTCTCAAACAAAGGATTGACCTCCTTTTTGTTCTCCTGTTTCTTTACAACAGCAGGGGGTGGTGCACCTTCTTCCCCTTGGCCTTCTTTCCTCTGGGTATCTTTGTTCTCTATGTATTTCTGTGCATATATATCTGTACACCACGTGCATGCCTGGTGTCTGCAGAAACCAGGAAAGGGTGTCAGAGCCCCTAGAACTACAGTTGCAGACATTTGCTGCCCTGTAGGTACTGTGATTCAAACCCGGGTCCTGAGAAGTCAGCCATGCTCTCAACGACTAAGCCATCTCTCCAGCATCAATTCCCAATTTTTAAAAAGTGTTTTGACTTATTCTTTGAAGATTTCATAAATGTATATAATGGTTTTGATCGTGTCCTTCCCAGTTTCTGCCCCTGCTCTAACTCCTCCCAGGCCTCTCTTTCTCCCTCGTGGTGTTCAGACAAAGCTGCACACTGGGCTGGGATGATGGAGTACAGGCTGGAACAGGTGGGGTCTGCAGGATCCCCTTCTAGCTGGGAGGTGAGTATAGCAGTTGGGGAGACACATGTACGTATTGCATAGGGGAGGACTTCTTCAAAGATTTTAGCATTACAGCTGTTTTATATGATACTCAAGGAAATAGCTCTCTTAGACATTCTTCAGCGAAACAACTGGTGCGCACACACTGTATTCAGGACAACCAAAGGCTGTATATGAACCTTGGAGAGTGGGAAGGAGTTTTCAGGGTGAATGCAAAATCATTAGCTGGAGCTTAGTACTGTGAATGCTTCATTTGTGTGGAGAGGCATTCCAGGAACCCCAGGTACTTTTGGGGTGGGTTCTTATCCAGAAAGAGGAAGTTAAACTTGTAGGGTTGCCAAATGTTGGGGACCGCACTAGTCCCACGTTGGGGTGGCCAAAAAATGTCTCGGCCTGAGCAAAATGTTGAGGCCCGGGCCGACCCACGTTTGGGTGGCCACTGTATCCCGGCACAAGCTGCTGCTCCGGTCTGCAGGTCGGAGTTCAGCAAGAGCGAGGGTGAGGGCAGACTCTACCTAATGTCTGATGTGTATGAATCTCTCTCTCTCGTCTCTGATCTCCGTCTATATATTCTCTGATCTCTGGTTCTGTCTTCTATAGTCTGATTCTAAGCCACGCCTCTAAGTTACACCTTTAATCATGCCCTTAGGTCTTGTCTCTAACTCTGATCTCTATAATCTCACACACCTTTAATCTCAAATTATCTAAACCAAGATTATCAGAGTGTTCTCAGCTGTTGTAATTCAAATCTCATGTCAGGGTATATGGCTCAAGATGGCTGCAAAGCTGATAGCCGCTTTCTGCTAAAAGTCGGCCCCCAACAGCCAAAGGCTACTGGACCTTTCTCAGGTAGAGGGTATGAGAATGTTGAGAACCACACTAGCCCATGTTTGGGCGCCAAAAATGTTGAGGCCCTCTCCACTCCGAGCTTGGTGGCCACTGTATCCCGGCCCAAGCTGCCGCTCCAGTCCGAGGGTCGGGGTTCAGAAAGAGAGAGAGTGAAGATGAACTCGAAGAATGGAGACCAGACAGAGTGTGATTCAATCCCGTTTATTCTTCAGTCTCTTCCTAGTCCAAGTCCCAAGTCTTGAGTTCCTAGTTCCTAGCTCCTAGTTGTACTCCTCATTGTTCTCTTCCGAGTGTCTGATGTCTACTCCTACTCTTAGCGTCTGAATCTCTGTTACTCCAAATTGTTCTCTGTTGTACTGTCCTAATTGTTCTGAACTCTCCTGTCTGCCTCTCGCCTTTTATATGTCTCACTTCTAAGCCATGCCTCTAAGTCACACCTTTAAGCATGCCCTTAGGTCTTGTCTCTAAATCTGATCTCTAAGTCACATTCTTAAGTCACACACCTTTAATCTCACACACCCAAGGTATCTAAACCAAGATTATCAGAGTGTGCTCAGCTGTTGTAGGCTATTGTAATCCAAGTCTCATGTCAGGGTATATGGCTCAAGATGGCTGAAAGGATGATAGCCGCCTTCTGCTAAAAGTCGGCTCCCAACAGGGCTCCCCACACAAGTTCAGAGAAGAGAAGCCCTGCTGAGAAAAGGGAGTCCTCCGTTTTGTGCAGAGCTCAGAGGAGCTGTCGGGACATGATAAACTTTAACCTTAAGTAGCAGGGTTTCCCAACATCTTCCAACATGCTCCCTTCCTAATTTCATGTTCACTTTTTGTTTTTGTTCTGTGTTGATACATGCCATGCTAGCAGTACAGGAGTGTCTACCCGCTAGTGTCCTGCAATGTAGTGTTGAACACGCGTACATATTGCATACATTAGAAGGCCTTATTCTCACGTCATTGTCTGACATCTACACTCCATCTGTTTTAATTTGCTTTCTAGTGTTTTGATAACCATCATAGCCAAAAGTAATTTGGGACCAGTCATGGCCTGAACACCTTTAATCCTAGCACCAAAAGGCCAAAGTGGGAGGATTCCTGTGAGTTCCCAGCCAGCTTGGTGTGCAGATATATGGTGTGCTCCATGAAGCCAGGGCTATATAGAGAGACTCAAAAATAAAAATAAAAATAAGCAGAAAAGAAAAAAAGGCAACGTGGAGAGAAAAGGATTTAGATTGCCTCACAGCAAAGTCAGGGCAGGAGTTGAGGCAGAGGTCACTTCCCATGGTTTGCTCAATGTGGTAGTTTTAAATGTATGTCCCCTATAGACTCATGTGTTTGAATGCTTGGCCCTAGGAAGTAGCACTGTTATGAAGTATGGCCTTGTTGAAGGAGGTATGAATTTGTTGGAGGAAGTGTGTCCTGGTGGGAGCGGGCTTTCGGGTCTCAGATGCTCAAGCTAAGCTTAGTGTGTCATTTTCTCCTGCTGCCCGAGGCCCAAGCTGTAGAACTCTCCAGTACCATGTCTGCCTGCATAACACCATGATTCTGCCATGATGATATTAGACTAAACTTCTGAACTGTAAGCCAGCCCCAATGAAATGTTTGCCTTATAAGAGTTTCCATGGTTTCGGTGTCTCTTCACAGCAATAGAACCTTAACTAAGGTACTCAGCCCTGCTTTCTTATGCATCCCCAGAGCAGGGTCCCAGAGATAGCACCACCCACCTATCATTAATAGGATCCTTCCCCACCTATCATTAATCAGGAAAATTACACCAGAGGCATGTCTACAGGCCAATTTGATGGAGGTGTTTTCTCAGGTAAGGTCCCTCTTTCCTGCTAACTTTAGTTTGTGTCAAGATGACAAAAAATGCCGAGCAAATTAAGGAACCCTGGCAATTCTCATAATTTAGAATGGTAGACATTTGAATCTGCTCCCGACCCAGTTCCCAACCAGGTTCCTGTCCTGGAGCATGTGACCACAACACCCCACTAAGAGGACCATGGCAACTGGTCACATAGCATAGAGCCCAGAGTTCTCCATGCTAATGAGATCTCTAGATGCGCCCCAATGGTTTAGCCAATAACCTTGCCTTCCCAGACATTCCCTCCTGCAAAAGGTATTCAACCTCTGGTCCACCCTGAGTAAGTTATATGCATCCATGTTTCCACCACGAATAAACATTTTGGACAAGCAAGGATTGTTTCTCTCATAAACCTCCTGCTCCTCCATGTTCCTGACACTTACCCTGAGCTAAGCCGGGTTCCCCCTGCCGCATCCCTTTCATCTTAGGCCCATGATTCCCTGTTCTCAATTCCTTGAGGTTCCCAGAGGACTCTGGTGCCCTGGAGTTTGAGAACCAGCCTTGGGCCCAGCCTGTGTCATTTGTCACCATGGCTGGGGATCCCATCTTAGGTTGTGTTCTACCTCCCTGAGCAGATGTTGACACCAGCCTGGTGCCCTGATGGTGGTGAGAAAGAAATGTAGCCAAGCCCACCTGCATTATGTCTCCCTGATTGGCATCCTAGCACCCCAGAAGCAAGACAGAATGCAGAACCACAACTGTGGGAAAAAATATGGCTGGGGAACCCAGGGTTCCTCCTGCCATGCTGTGGGTAGTCGGCTGGGAATGCTCTGGGTTCCTCCAGCTGGAAGTCGGCTGGGAATGCTCTGGGTTCCTCCAGCTGGAAGTTGGGCCCGGCTGCTCATTAACTAAAGGCCTTTCCATGGTTCCTCACGGTTCCTCACAGCAAGGTCCCAACACACGAGGAAGTCCTTGGGTTTCCAAAACCGGTTTATTGATATGGTGGATGGTGGATGGATCTGGATGCACACTCCACAAAACCCAGGGCAGACCTGAGTTAAATAGGGAGGGGAAGAGGGGGGAGGGGCTGGGGAGGAATGTTTAATCGGCTCCACTCTCTGGCCTTCAGGTACCTCATTAGTATGTAAATCTCTCTAGGGCCTGTTCATCACACCCTCCACCTGTGTACGCCCTCCACCTGTGTAGTGACTGAAGGGTGAAGGTGGAATGGTGATTAGACCTTGTGTTAGGCCCAACACACAACTCATATCCTATTCTAAGTTGTTCATTTAGGAGCAAAAGGTGATCTCTAAATTAGGATGCTCACATCCCTGAGGCTATTTCAGAGGACAGAGGTCAATAAGGTCAGCTGTAATATGTCCTTCTTCTATGACCTATAAATAAATAACACTATTTCAAAATGCCTTTCAAGTGTGTTACTGCTCTAGTGGTGGTGTGAACTTGGGTGAGTGTAGTCTAAAAGTGATGTGAACTAAAATCTCATACAATGGCCATCTTTTTGTTGTTGTTGCTGCTGCTCCTGTTGTGTTGTTGCTCTTGCTGTTTTGTTTTGTTTTGTTTTGTTTTGTTTTGTTTTGTTTTGTTTTTAGAGACATGGTTTCTTTGGATAACAAGCCCTGGCTATTAAGTACTCACTTTATAGACCAAGCTGGCCTTGAACTCATAGAGATCCTACTGTCTCTGCCTCCCAAGTGCTGGGATTAAAGGCATGCACCACCATGCCCAATGCACTAGCCATCTTTATTCAGAGCATCAGACAATTTATAGTCTGAAGTCATGTGAGCAAAGTTTACTTGAGTGCAAGTTGTACATAACTACAAGGTCACATGAGTTCAGACTGTATAGAGTCAAAAGGACAACCCATGCTTGGAAGCATCACCTACATTAGAACCAAAAAATGAGTAATGTGAAACTAACCCACCCTATTTGTTATACCTGGGAGAGGCACAAAAGCACATTTCAAGCACAGCCCATGTTGTGGATGAACAGAGGTCATAAGATGCTTGGAGTTTCTTCACAAGCTTTCAGAAATTTTCACACAGCTTTGTTCATGGGCCAGGTTCTGACCCAAGTGTTTATAGCATACCTAAATGTATGAACATGGTGATCATTCACCTTCTACATTTATCAGAAACAGAGTCTTCTGAAAATAACACAGTCTGCCAAAGGCTTCCTCAGTGTGTGCCCTGCCTTAGTGACAATTCCCTGGGCAAAGCAGTCTCCTACCAGAGTTTTACTTTTTTTTTTTTTTTTTTTTTTTTTTTTTGTTTTTTGAGACAGGGTTTCTCTGTATAGCCCTGGCTGTCCTGGAACTCACTCTGTAGACTGAGCCGGCCTCGGACTCAGAAATCCGCCTGCCTCCCAAGTGCTTAGTGCTGGGATTAAAGGCGTGCGCCACTACCGCCTGGCCGAGTTTTACTTTAATCCATACATTTTCCATTAATTTTTTAATGTATCACTTTGAATTTTGTAATTTTTAAATAAAGTGCTATTTTTATTTTTCTTATCCAACGTAGGCTTTTCCTTAGGGATAATCAAGTTCCCACAAAATAAAAAACATATTTTTAAGTAAACATTAACCCTATAACATATAAAGAATACTTACTATTGTCTTTTTAGTCCCTGCATTTGGGCTCTATTTCTCCTACTTACTAAGTATGCCTGAAGACCCCCAAACTCAGGAGACCCTTCCTCAAGTCTCAGGAAATCACGACCACCCAAAAACCACAAGAAACCATACCTGGATGCAATCAGCAGAGGTTTATTAGGGAAGAAAGCTGGCAGCCAGTGGTCTAACTACACACTCTCTCAGGAGTAGAGTTGGACCCCCCCCCCAGCCAGTCTGAGGAGGGTTTTAAAGGGAAAAACCACAAACTAGGGGAGTGGGAAGTGGGATGAGGGGTTGTCAAGCATACAAAACATAAAAATAGTGGAACATTTCAGAGATACTCACCCTAAATGATTAGAGTCATGTGAAAATCACTCTGCACACTCATTCCTCTCAAAAATGTAGTTCTACCATGTCATTACCAACTATTTCAGGTTAACTATTTTCACTTCTCCCGGCTATAGCCCCACCTAGATGGCTTGCATCTTTCTCTGTGGTCAGGAATGTGTCTTCCTGCCTTTTGGGCTTTTCCCACCCACAGGTGGGTCTACTGCCTGAGGCTTGAGGAATGTAATCCAGCAAGTGTCCTCTGATTCCGGGATAATGTCCTTCACCCGGAATGTGTCCCGGGGCAGTGAAGGCCTGAAATCTTATTTTCAGTTCCACATTCTGGAACCTGCACTTTTTTCTGCCCAGGTCTAAGGGCAAAGAAAAAAATCTGCATATATTTCATAAAATGGTCTTTATAATTTTTCACTCTACATGCCAACCATTTAAAATGCATTCATTTTGTATGAGCAAGAAACAATTTAACATAAAAAAGAATACTAATAAAAGGACTAATACATAGCATTGAATTTAGTTCAAATTTTAAGACAGCTAAAGTAACAGAAACATAATGTTGTTTGCATTATTGATAGAGAAATATACCATATTTTAATAATCACCCTTTCCAGCCTTGCTTGTTAAGCCCACTCCAGTGTAGGCAGATTGTCTTCTTCCCAGAGAAAAATGTTATTTTCTTCCTTAAGGAAATGTCATTTTTTCTTCTTTCTACTTCTTCTTGACTGTTCACTTTCTAACTCCTCACAGGTTTGAAAACCTACTACTTCTTTTAGAGGCCATTTCTGTCAAGGCTGGGTCTGTGCTCCACCGTGGTGAGGTCACCCAGGCTCGAAGCCTCCTGGTATTTTCCAAAAATGCCTTTGGGATGTGTGGGACAGGGGAGGAGGGTATCAGCATTGTCACACAGAAAGGGCGGGCTTCTGCTGGAGGAGAATGGTGAGGACAACTGGCTTTGACTCCAGAAGTGCAAGATCTTCACGGCTCTGACCTTCTCTGTCCCTTCACACTTACAGAAAGCACCAAGTCCAGACACAGTGCCACCCTGACAAGCTGGATGGTCCATGGTTTATTGTCTGACATCCACTAGCCAAGGCTGAAAACAACAAGTACACTTTCGCACTTCAGACACACCCAATCAGACCCCATTAGATCGATCTCAAAGGTACTCAGTGCACATGAATAAAATTGAACCTATTAAATATGCTTCTATGCAGAGCATAGCATGACTGTCCTCTGAGAGGCCCTACCAGCAGCTGACTGAGACAGACGCAGATACTTACACCCAACCATTGGACTAAAGTTGAGGACCCCTATGGAGGAATTAAGGGAAGGATTGAAGAACAGCAACCCCATAGGAAGACCAACAGTGTCAACCAACTTGTGTTGCAGGAAATTTAAAAAAAAAAAAAAAAAAAAAAAAGCGGTACTATCCCGCGCTATACCCAGCTACTCACTGCCCCAGCTGTCTCGTTCTAGGCTAGCCCCAGCAGCAACCAATGGTGGTTCTGTCAGCATGGGTTCTGCTCACATTCCCAGCTATCCACCTACTGTGGTCAGGGGTCCCAAATCCCAGTAACACAGTAAAACCAAACTCTAGAGGCTTGGAATTTATGTCAGATTTATATCAGTAAATTCTCACCCCACAAAACACCCACGAAATAAATTCAAGGCCAATTAATACTGATATAAATTGCCCACTTAGATAAGACAAATTGTCCTGTAATTATCCATCCCTTATAAGATATTCATAGCTACCTGTAGCTATTTAAAGCCATGTGGAATCTGGATCCTCTTCCTCTATCTCCGTCTTCCTTCCTTCTCTGTCTCTAAAACTCTTAGCTCCACCTCCCCTTTCCCTGTCCAATCACAGGCTTCTTGTTGTATTTATATTTCAATTAAGTGGAGGAAAATTCTGCAATTGGAGGAAAATTCTGCTACAATCCTGGACCCCAGGGAGCTCCCAGAAACTGAGCTACCAACCAGGCAGCACGTACAGGCAGAGGTCTGGCCTCAGCAAAAGATGTACCTACTCCTCGAGAGACTTGAGGGCCCAGCCTATAGCAGGATATTTATTCTGATACATGGAGCTTGGTGATTAGGCAGTAGAAGAGGAGGTGGAGCTGGGAAAGAGAGGAAGAGGAGGGGAGAAAAAGAGGAAGGAGAGGAGAAGAAGGATGCTATTAGCCATGGAAAACCATGGTTGGGTTGAAAGCTGTCCTGGGTAGCAACTTCTATTGAAAGGTTAGATATTGGGTAACAACTCTAATTGTGTGGTCATCTTGTTGATTGAGCATTTCTAAATATATAAATCCTTTAAATAATCATTAAGCTTTAAGAGTCTCATTTCTACCCGTTTCTGTGAGGATGGAGGATATTGTCTGGAGTTCAGCCAAGCTTTGTGGGTGGGTGCCAGGGCCTGCACATCTAGTTAACTGGAGCCCTGGTCAGAGCCGAGGAGCAGCAGGAACATGGTGGCTGCCTGGGAACAAGCCAGACCGGACACTGTTTTCTAAATATCACCCCTACAAGTGGCACACCAACTCGGACAAAAAATTCACTAGAAATTTAAGACTATTCACCTGAGAGTTAAAGTTGTATTTTTTTTTTAATTTTTTGTTTAAGTGAGTGAGTGAGTAGTGCTGATATGAGTTATGTGACTCCAGCTCAGGAACTTTGAACAAAGAAACTGCTTGCAGGCAGGTCCGCTGCTGAAAGAAATTACAGGCTGCTCTGAGTCAAGAGAGCCAAATGCTATTTTGGAGCAGTTACTGATTTAACTGTGAATTCACAATATAGGGATTATTTGCTTTTAGGAAAGAATTTATAAACAGATTTGTCCTAATCACATGGGGAATCTAGCCCGGGGTTTGGAACTAAGATAGGGAAAATTGTCACTGACTCAAGGTACAGAGGACAGTGATATTCACTGCCTGCTTTGATCAGGTAATAAAATTTGTCTGTGGCTCCTATAGAGAGACCTACAGATAATTAAATAACTAGAAGGCTGCTCTAGACAGAGAGTCAAACAGAAAAATAGTGTAAATCAGGTGTATTAAGGTGGTATAAAGTTATATTGCCTCACAGGATACTCAGGTTCTGTCTAATGTGGGCCCCACTGGAATTCTGTGTTTATTTCCTGCTTGGCAAAATAGGAAAGGCCTGAAAATAGGCACGTACAGTACATTAGTTACTTCATTTACTTTAGATTGCTTTAACTTTCAAAATGGGTGTGATTCTGAGTTGTGTAGTTATATTTTTTCTCTGGGGAAAAATGGTCAAGATAAAGGTTTTTCTGGTTACTGGCTCAAGGATATTCTGATTTTCGAAAAAGGTTTTGTCTGTGTGTTTTCAGAAGAGGTCATTAAGGTAGTTATACCTTCCAGAATTATATGGATCAGACATGACAGGTAGGCCTCCAGAAGACTAGAGTCCAGAGAATCAAACAAAAATTTATCTTGATGAGACTAAAATTTGTCTTGAGATTTGTATATTACAGAATATGCAGCCTTAGTGAATGATCTCCTCGGCAGAACATGCTGAACTGACCTGCTTGAACTCCTGATGTCCTGGACTTTCAGCTGGATCCAGTTAAGACACAAACATCAGAGGCTTATCAATTGCTGGTGTGGCCTCTTAGGACAACTAACTCCCCTATTTACCATTCCCCCAGCCCCTCCCCTCTTTAAATATCTCAATGTCTAAATTCAGCTTGAAGAAGTTAATGAAGAGTCCAATTCCCTGGGCTTGGGGACAGTCATCATTAGGGTTTTTTTTTCCTAGATATTTTGGTAATGGTTTTTATTGGAACAGGGAGGAAGAGCTAAAATTGATTATATAGCCATGTCTATTGTAAGAAATCTGTATAATTGTTACTAAGCTGAAGTTATAATTTCTAAAATGGTACAAAATTTATTTTGATGCAAATTCAAGAGTTTCATTGGTATAATTTCTTCTATTAATTCAAAATTTGTGGGTATAAGGCTTAGACCCAGTCCTTCTTTAACTTTTTTTTTTTTCTTTACCTGCTTTTAGATGATTAAGCAAGGTGAGTTAAGGGCCTATAACAAATTTGTGGCTGTGAGTTTATTGTTAGGGTGTTTTCTAGATTTTAATTAAAAATAACTGAGAGTAATTAACAAACAGTCCAGATTGCTTTACATAGATAGTTGGTTTTCAAAAACATCAGAAGTCCACAGAATTGATGGTACAGACATTTCTTTATTAAAGATCATTTGACTACAGACCTGTCTGCTCCTAACAGCTTCCCCTTATTGGATTCTAAGAAGAAATTGAGCATCTTTGGAGTTACTCCAGTAGTGGTGATACAGCCACTAGGCAAAAATTGCCTCTTTTCATCTACAGACAAAATACTGTCCAGAAAAAGGACACACTTGCGGAATAGTCAACTGATAATCTCTGCCAAGACAGAGTGATCAGCCCGTCATTAATCTGCATCACTAGGTCTGTCAGATGATCCTGGGCCAGAAGGCTGAAGAGCCAATGCTCCAACATTTTGTAGTATAAAGGAGTGTCCAGGTAATCACTGGTCTATGTAATTGACTATGTTTTGGAAGCTATGCTTTGTGCTTCCCATATCTTCAGTTAATTCAGTCATTCTGGATTTCTGACAGGGTTGGAGACTTATAGTCTCTTAGCCAACCCAGGCTACTTTGAGAGAACAGATTTGAGAGTATGGTTTTCAGATGGCATTCGTTCTAAAGCCAAGACATAAGCCAGGTACAGAACTATAGTCTTTTAAGTCAAGATAGATGACAATGGTCTTTTTATTGACAATATTGGACTGGGTATTAGGTCTGTCTTATACCTATTATTACAAATTGGTAATAGTTGTGCTCTAATTATATTTTGAGGCAAAGTTTTTTCTCTTTTATTTAAAGCCACATGGAATCTGGATCCTCTTCCTCTACCTCCATCTTCCTTCCTTTTCCTCTCTCTGTCTCTGTCTCTGAAACTCTTAGCTTCACCTCCCCTTTCCCTGTCCAATCCAGGCTTCTTGTTGTATTTATATTTAAGTTAATTGGAGGAAATTTCTGCTACAAACCTGGACCCCAGGGAGCTCCCAGAAACTGAGCTACCAACCAGGCAGCACACACAGGCTGGTCTAGGCACATATATAGCAGAGGTCTGGCCTCAGTGGGAGAAGATGCACATATTCCTCAAGAGATTTGAGGCCCCAGAAAAGGGGGATGCCTATGGGAGAAGAGCACCAACTCAGCGTCAAGGGGCAGAGAATGGGATGGGGAACTGTGGGAGGGGAACCAGGAGGGGGCAACGGCTGGAATGTAAATAAATAATTTAAAAAAAAAAAAATCTGTCTGTTTCTGTGCAGCCCCACTGGGGTGGGTTGAATCCTTTGCCTGAAGCAGTAGTTGGACTACATTGAGCTTAAGGGTACCTCAGGACACAGCCCCTCCCTCTCTGATAGACAATTTGATACCATCACACTCCTCTATTTCCTCAGGCCTAGTCTCCAGGGAAATCCTTCAAAAAAGTTAAATCTCCCAGCCAACTCTGGCTTGTCCTTCCACATTACCCTCCCGATCTGGTCTCTATGAGAACTTAGCAAACTTAAGGCCAGGTTACTTTAATGACCCCAGCAACTGTGACAAGATGTATCATGAAGCATTTTGAGAGGTGCCAGTGGAAAGGATTCTGCACATCCTCCAAGCAAAACGCAAACTCAGTGTGTCTGTCTCCCAGTCTCATGATGTTCATGATATCTTTATTTCTACTTCCCTATGTACCCTCAAGTCTCTAACCCTTAGGCTATCCTCTTTACTATCCCCCTATAACACTATTCACTTTTCAGTTCCGAATCTTTTAAGTTGCTTTCATCTCAATACCCATAGATGTCCACTTCCAAGACTTCTTTGCCTTCACATCAATGAATCCTGATACTCAATAATCCCAACAACCGACTTATACTGCCCTTTCCTAGAGATTCAAAGTCAGTCCTCACTTTTTGGCCAGGAACTCCTATGAACTTGGCCTGCCTTTCCCCCTCCCCAGCTCCCTGCTTCAATTTATAGATAAAATCCTCCTTCGAAGCCCCTCCCTCTCTGATAGACAATCTGACACAACCAGACTCCTCAGTTCCCTCAGCTTTAGAGGCTATGAACTCTCACCTTCCAAAGCCCAACTGTCTGCCTAAGTCACCTAGCTTGAATTCTATTTCATGTCAACCCATAGATACCTCACTTTAAGCCACCTTGCCCATCTCCACTCCTTATCTATGCCGTCGTGGCCAATTTCCGTGGTTCATGGATCCCTGGATTCTCAAATCTAGTACATTCTCTATACCAAGCTGCTTCTGGAAACACCCCACTCCTGTTGCCATGAGCTTCTCTCTCCCAGTAATAAACAATTCCTTAAACCTAAAAGCTCTCCTTTCTTCTAAAACCCCCACCTTCCAGATTTATAGAAATGTTTCCATCATTACACTTCCAAAATAAATAAACACTTTCTAGGACTGACCTTTGTCCCTGCCACCTACCTCGGCAAACCTCTGTAAGCTGCATCCACAGCCAGCCTCCTTGTCTATGAACGCTTGCCCCTGCCCTTCTGCCCACCTCTGGATCTAACAGACTCTGAGATCTGCTCTCACAACCTATTGATCCTCTGTCACCATCCATTTCCAATGTTCTGTCTCCCTCATCAAAGAGCTCGTCACTCCCGTTTCTCACCTGTCCTCCCTCAGCTCCTCCATACTTATACCTTTACTTCAGTGTTCCTCTGACCCTCAACAGTGCTGTCCTCAGACCCTCAAAAACATGCCCTCTCCCATCCCTCTCAGACACAAGAGATCCTCTGGCTATGTCTGCCTACACTTTTTATACAGATGGCAGCCCCTTCCAGTCAGATGACCCTCGATTATTAGTATTCATCCTTACCCTTCTGTTCCTCTTCCCTCAAGATTACCCATTTCTCAGATCTCATCTCCTCATGCTCCTGCTTTTCCTCAGCCCAAACGATAGCCAAATATCCACCGCCAACTGACTCCCCTAAATTCATTAACTGCTCAGTCTTCACACTTTAAACACTTGGGCCAAGGGCATCCAACACACTCCTCGGTACTACTGATCCCTGCTTCAGCATCTCCCTCTGCTTTCTTTGTATCTCTCTTCAACCCCTCCTTTACTATAGTCATTCTCACTGTAGACACCCAGTTGCCAATGCCCCATCCCACTATCAACAATTTATCCCTTTGACCATACAAGTCCCCCTTTGGGAACCAAAACCAAGTTCTCTCAATCTATCCACATCAAACTCCAAAACCTGCTACAGACCACCTCTCTCACCATTTGTCAAGAGCCTCCCCAGTCATCCATGTTTCTGAAATATCTCAATTTCAGAACCCACCTGAACACCCCAGGAAAGACTATGCTGATTTAACAAAAGCCTCTCAAATTGTAATCCCCCTAATACAAGCAGACACTGCTTTCAGATAACACTTGTTCTCCAGTTAACCTTATATGGCCGATCTAAAATTTCCTGGCTCCTCTCAAGAACTCTCAGACTCCAGAGAAATACTCCTGTTAGTCAACAGCCTGAGTTTTCCTGCCCACTGCCTACACCTAAGGGTGGTACCTCTCCCCTTTTCCTTGAGATCTCTAACCCTTTCCTTGCTTTTGGAACTCCTCTTTCCAACTACCAGGGCCATGAATGTAAGAGTTTCAAATGTACATCCAAGATAATTTTTTCTAAACCCCTTAACTTTATCTCTACCCCTAGACTCTGTCCCAATAGATTTCAGATAAACTACAGACTGCTCCAGCGATTCTAGTACCAGCCCTAGCTGTTCTCTTGAAATCTACATCCTGGCCCAGCCTCACACACTACACTTCCCTATGGTACAAGTGAAACAGCCTACTCTTCCCGGCCTTGACCAACAATGCAGCTTCCTTGGGTCCCCTAACAACAACATCCCAATGTTGTCAGCAGGAAGCAGCTAAAGAAAATGATGTTCGCTTAACCCAATACCCAGTAACCCAATAATAAAACAAAAAGGAGGGGATGAAGGGACTTTTGCCAGCTGGAGCATGGCAAGCATGGCAAACATGGCAAACACAGCACGCATGGCTCTCGCAGCCCTTGCCCTTCTGCCCCATTCCCTCTGCTTTGCTAAAATCTATTCAATTACATTCCTGACGCTGGACCCCAAGGTCTGTTCCCTTACGTGGCCACTTCATCCTCCTGTGGTTGACTACCAGGTTCCAGCTATCAAAGTATTGAAGGCCAGCAATCAAAAGCCCTTTTGGCTCACCTAATTAGCACGTCCAATTAAAATCAAACACCTCATCCTAACAGAGAGTTTCCCCTTTTACCCTTATAAACCACTATTTTCCATTGGGTCATCTCCTCTCTATCCAGAGACATCCTTTGTCATACACACACACACACACACACACACACACACACACACACCTGGAGACAAATGCCCTGTTCCCTTCCCCTTCTCCCCTGTCCTCTAACTCCTGTATTTTTCTCTTATTCTTCATCCTCTATCCCTCTAGAGCACATAAATCTCCTTTGTGCTAAGAACTTGGTCTTGGGGTGTCATGAGCTGACTCCGAGGTTCCTTACACTAAGTGCGAGTTTCTCTTTTTCCTGTTTGAGCATGTCAGTAACATGCAGTAACCACTGTGCTGACTCACTGAAGGTTCTTGGCTCTTGTCTTCTAGAAG
This sequence comes from Arvicanthis niloticus, assembly GCF_011762505.2. Classification (NCBI taxonomy): domain Eukaryota; kingdom Metazoa; phylum Chordata; class Mammalia; order Rodentia; family Muridae; genus Arvicanthis; species Arvicanthis niloticus. Next base: position 74,852,571 of record NC_047665.1, on the reverse strand, counting down.
AATGCAGCCAAGAGACACAGACAGTTAAAGCAGAAGTTTACTAAGCAAAGCAAACACTCCAAAGAGAGATTGAAGTGGGCATGGGCTGTCCCAAAAGTGAGTAGCAGCACGGTGGGCTCTGTGTTGTTGATATTTAGGATGTTTCCATGATTTCAGGTAGATTTCTAAGACATTTTATAAGATAGGTAGCATATTCCTAAAGTGACAAAACTGTTTTTCCTTCAGTTCAGGGTGGATCATGCCCCCCTTTTATGATATTTCTCCTAGACAATCCCATGGACCAGAGGTTGGTAGGATAAGGTAGGGATCAAAACCACAATGTGAAAGACATTGTATTAATGCCACGATCCTTCTGAATATGCAGAAAGCAAAGATTAATTGAAAATGAGATGCACAATGAATCCAGCGAGTTCCTGGCAGCACTTGCCAGTGTTGGTTGTGACTTCACCACAGCCCTGGTCTAGAACACACTTCCCATGCATCTTGATGGCAGACACTTTCACACTTCACAGTGCAATGCTATTGATACACCTCGACCCAGAGTCAAACTACCATCTGCTGTGAACTGCAGTTCTTGTTTTTAATCACACATAGAATGGTTTAGTAACAGAAAGCTAAGACTACTGAATTTTCCTATTGTCATTCCTCAGCATAAAAGAATCCAGAATTTTAGGATTGGATTGTGCTATAATGTTTGATTTTCAAGTATGTTTTTGAGTCACTGACTTGAGTGTCATAAAAGTGAATTTTGACTTGGAATTAGGGCAAAAATTCTGATAAGTTTTAAAATGGCCCTAGACATACCTCAGCCACTGGTGTTATATACATTTATGAGAATTGGTGTTTTCAGCATTGATGATCATAAAGTTAGAATATTGATCAACTCTGAAAAACAGGGATGATATTTTGCAGCATAAAATATTCCAGCAAGATTCAATTTTGTATGTTTGTGTGTGTGCACACGTGTGTACATGAGTGTGTATATGTGTGTGCATATGCATACACATTTATACATGAAGGTCAAAGGACAATCTCAGGGGTCATTTCTCAGGTCATTTCTCAGGTGCTATCCACTTTTTTTTTTTTTTTTTTTTTTTTAATATAAGGTTTCTCACCAGCCTAGAACTCACCTAGTAGGCTGGCCAGTGAATCCCAGGGAACTGCCTATCTGTCTCCCTGATACCTGGATCACAAGCCTGGATTTTTTTTCTGAAGTGGGTTCTAAGTATAGAACTTGGTTCCTCACACTTACAAGGCAAACATTTAACTAAATGGGCTGCTCCCACAGCCTCAAGGCTTAATTCTTTCTTATAGAAATGATTTTTGTGTGAGTGGTCTGTGCATCTGATTGTGAAATCACTGGGCTGTGGTGTGTATCTGGAGGACAGAAAACAACTACCTGGAGTCACTTCTCTGCTTCCAGTTTTAAGTGGGTTCTGGGCATAGAATTTTGATCGTAATGCTTGCACAGTAAACTCTTTCACCAGCTGAGGTAACTTCCTGACCCTCAGATTTAATGTGTAGATGCCCACAGAGACCAGAAGATGGCATCAAATACCCTGGAGAAAAGCTGGAGTTACCTGTGGTTGTGAGAGGCATGAACTAGATGCTGACAACCAAACTTGGGTCCTTTGTAAGAACAGCAAATGCTCTCAAATGCTGAGTCATCTCCCAGCCCCAAGATTTTATTCCTCATGTGAAAAAGAAAGAGTCCAGTAGCTTCTAGCAGTCGCCTGCAAACACAACTTTAAGTTGTGTTTGCACAACTTTAAGGAAACAACAGAAGCTCTAGCAAACATGGCACCAGCAGGCCTTGTCCTTCCCCTTCCCTCTCCCTTGTAAACCATATATTACGTCCCTAAAGCTAGCTACCAAGGTCTATTCCCTTATTTGGACACTCTCTTATGCCAAACTCATTCCTGAGGCTGACTACCAAAGTCCAGCAATCAAAAACCTCTTTTGGCTCAGCTAAGTAACATGTCCAATCAGAATGAACCACTGCATCCTAGCCCACGCTAACACAGACCTCTCCACTTCTTTTCTTAAAAATGACACCTGCATGGTCCTTCGAGGCTCTTTTTCTTCCTGAGTCAGAGAGCAGCCACTTTGACTTTTCTTCCCTGCTAATTAAAGGACCTCTCTGTAAAAATAGGTAATTGGCTGTGGTTTCTGCCTAACCCAGAATCCAGTAGGGAGCCCCCATTATATGTAAGTTTCTTCAGTATTTATAGGAAATTATGCTACATCAGACATATAGATTAGGCTCAGTGAAAATTAAGGAAGAGTTGGTAGAAAGAGTGTAAGAGCTAGCATACAGAAAGGGGTGCTATGAAATGTTGACTTTTGAACATGACACAGCACTTACACACATGAAGTCATAACAACTGTGCTGACCTGCACAAGATCACGCCAGCCAAAATTCCAACATGAATGGTCAGGGGGCTCCCAAGGCCCCATCTTTGATGGAGGAACTGTTGACAGTACATGGTTGCTGAAGGAGAGAGAGAGAGCTTAGGTTTTCTAGGCCTCAGTGAATATACCCTTATCCATGCACATATGGGCTGTACTAATTGGACTTAGAGGCCATTAGTAACAACGGATAGAAGATATGAAGTTTGGAAGACAGCCAGGTGGGGGTGGGCAATCATGGATGAACATGATCACAATACACTGGATAAATGTATATAAATTATAGGAGGAAAAAGCTCCTCCTCCATTCCTACCCACTGCACACACAGACATTCCTTTTCTACATAATA